>NC_140283.1:3218241-3220741 GCF_964030765.1 Micromesistius poutassou | reverse complement strand
TGACGGTGTGGGTCCACGTCAGGGGGTGCTGCTTTGGGGAGAAGGGTGGAGGGGTGCACAGCCCTTATTGAGACGTATTGAGGCTCCATAGTGGACATAGCTGAGGTGCACTCAAGCGTGGTCCAAAATAACTGGTATTTCTTTCATGCTCTTCAAGAAAGAGCCACATACACGTTTGGAGCCTTAAGAACTAGCTCTAGAACCGTTTGTGTATTTACACTTTTTGTCATTGGCGAAGTAAAAGTGAATCAACAACGTGGTGGTCGCCCGCACAAGGTCTTTATGTGGACTCAAACACATATAAAGAGGGGTTTCCCATTGTGGGGACGTAAATCATGGGCTTTGGTTCCTCTTGTACCCCATGGTTACTAGTGATCTCGTTCAATAGTTTGTCGATAATGCTGAGTGAGACAGCTTGGACAATTCCAAGGGGCCAAAACTTTTCCCCCCATTATTTGGCTAGGAGGCATTATGCTTTTGGACTGAGATTGGTTTCAAGTTGCGCTTTAAAAGCCCTTTTGTCCTAAGGAGGTCCCCTCGTGCTATTTAGGTGAAGGAGTGGTGATAATATACAGTTTGCATACTACTGGCGCCAGACTGACTAGCTGTGTATCTGAGTGACTGAGTTCAGATCCTGGCAATTACTGCGCTACTCTTAAAGGACCATTGCTATTATGCGCTTTTTTTCTTCCTTTCCCTCTTTTCTTGAGGGGAGGTCAAAGTATGATTGCAAAGTTAGCCGTTTCTTCTGGATTTTCCTTTTTTTGGGGGCTAGTTTCGCTCTTCCTCCTTGGGCTGTGAGAATGGTTTCAGCTTGTGTTGGGAAGTGGAAAGTAAGAACACACTTTTTGTTGGATTGGAAGTTGTCAGCGGTTGTTCGTTTGTGTAATCTGTAGTTGTATGGTAAGTTATTTGAGATATTTTGCTATGTAGTTTCAGAGCTTAAACAGGCTTTCTATGTTGTTATTACATACATGTTCACATTAATCGTTTGTTAAAGCCTTTCCTGGTGTGTTATGTCTTACGTTCTGTATACGTTCTTTACTGTGTCATGGAGCCAGGGTAAAACCTTATATAACACTCTTAACACTCATGTATCATCACGTTTGGTAGTGTCAATCATTTACAAAAGATCTGCAAAAGAAACATGTAAACACATTATCCACAGTCATGCTCTGCAGGATTCAACCTTATTTCATAGTAGAAGTAGAGCCAACCAAAGTAACTGGTTCACTGAGTTCACAAGGTGATTTACATAGCCATGACTCACAGGAACATGATTACAGGTGTCTTCACACGTCGAATGCATGCTCTGCTTCCTGGCCCAGCTGTCAGGTGATTGAGTCAACTCTTTTCCTTCCTCTTTCAGAGTCACCCCCCACCCCCGTATTCAAGGCTTTCCCCAAACGAAGAACACAAGCCACTCGGTAAGTCAACAGCACCACATGACCGACACTCACCTGGGCCCTGAGGCCTGTGGTTTTCAATGGAATCAATACTACTACTACTACCACTACTACCACTACTACTACTACTACTACTACTACTACTACTACTACCACTACTACTACTACTACTACTACTACCACTACTACTACTACTACTACTACTACTACTACTACCACTACTACTACTACTACTACTACTACTACTACTACTACTACTACTACTACCACTACTACTACTACTACCACTACTACTACCACTACTACTGCTACTACTACTACCACTACTACCACTACTACTACCACTACTACTGCTACCACTACTACCACTACTACTACTACTACTACTACTACTACTACTACTACTACTACCACTACTACTACCACTACTACCACTACTACCACTACTACCACTACTACTACTACTACTACTACTACCACTACTACTACTACCACTACTACTACTACTACCACTACTACTACTACTACCACTACTACTACTACTACTACCACTACTACTACTACTACTACTACCACTACTACTACTACTACTACTACTACCACTACTACTACTACTACTACTACTACCACTACTACTACTACTACTACCACTACTACTACTACTACTACTACTACTACTACAATACTACTTCTAATAATACTACTACAACTAAAGACCTCACCTAGTCGTTTTCAATGGAATCACTAACTACTACTACTACTACTGTTAATACTACAACTACAATACTACTACTACTAATACTACTACTGTTGATACTACAACTACAATACTACTACTACTAATACTACTACTGTTAATACTACAACTACAATACTACTACTACTAATACTACTACTGTTGATACTACAACTACAATACTACTACTACTGTTTCTACTACTACTACTAATACTACTACTACTACTGTTACTACTACTACAATACTACTACTGCTAATACTACTTTTATTACTAATTCTACTACAAGACTACAAGCTAACTTCTCCTACGCCTACTACTACTACTACTACTACTACTACTACTACTACTACTACT
>NC_140283.1:3154167-3209167 GCF_964030765.1 Micromesistius poutassou | reverse complement strand
AAACAATCGGTTAGTTGATCTTATGAGAAAGAGGATTTGGTCAAAGGAACATACGAGAGACCTATGCAACGTAGTGTGCATATTTGGCACACTCCACACATATTCCATTCCTTGTCTTCCTTCTCACCCCCACCCTTTTCCTCCCTTTCTTTATCTCCACCCCCCCCCCCCCCCTCTCCTCGCTCTCTCGCTCCCTTTTTTTTTTTCTACTCTGAATGAGTTGCCCTCGGATTACTGGGGCTTGTGGAGGTCTATCAGAAACATGTGTGCGGGGCTGGAGAGAGGCTGCCGAGGAGTCCTCCGTCTCCAAATGACTCTCCCTCCAGAGGGCCAGCCTTCGGGGAGGAACGCGTCTCGCAGTTCAAAGACGCAGAGTTATTGGCGTTTGCAGGATATTATTTTCCACTGAATGGATAAACATGAGAAAACAACTTCACAGCCCAAACCGCTCTTCATAAAATAGCTACAGGAGCCAGTGGGTTGATTTGCTGCCCTCTGTTTAAATTCCATCGCTGTTTCTCCTTTCTAATATGTGCTTGTTGCTTAATTCTGTTTGGCAAAACTGCGTTTGCGTTCATGCTCACAGTTTCATGCGATCACCTCAAATATCCTACCACCATGTGTTGGAAGGTTGGAAGAATATGCTTAACACACATCAGTCTGATTGTGTGTTCTGATCTATTTTAAACAGACTATGGTTCTAATGAGTCCAAAGATTTAGTACTTTTGTAGTAGGTCCAGGCCCCATTACTCTGTAGGAACTTGAGTAGAACTGAGCCTGAATGTACCTAGTTGTTTTGTGTGTGTACGGTGTGTAAGCATGTGCTATACTCCCACCGTGTGGTTCATTGGCAATATTGCCGTTTTCTTCTTTATGTATTTTGTTTCGAGGAGCTGCAGTGTGGACTATCATAAAGCTTTTTTTTTGTCATCCTTATTTCCATTTTTTTTTTTTTAACAGAGGATAATGAAATATACAAGTTGTGTATTCTGGGCGTCTTCTAAGGCCTCTTCTTAGAAGCATTAACCTTAACTTTAAGCGTTCTATGCAGGATAGCACCTTAAGGGTAGCTATCTGACATTGTTCAAGACTATACATATTCAGTATGAATAAATAAACGAACCATCATAAGAATGCAGTTCACTGATATAATGCTGACCCGTTTCCACATAACTGTCCCCCTTATCTGGACCATTTTGGGATGATGTTTGCAACACATGAATGGTTTCAGTACGCTCTCTCAGGAACACAATACAAGAAAATTGCTGCTCAAAGCAAACATATGTCTTAAAGCTACGAGTCTAACCGTCAGCCAGAGAATGAGGTGGAAAAATGCACGGCATTTAGGTAAAAACTGTTATAAAGGCCCACTAATGAGCTAGCGGTTTTAAAGTAGGGGAGGGGGAGGAAGAAGAGGATGAGGGAGGGAGTGAGGGTGGAAATGGTTTACATATGGATGGAGCTATACTTTGTGTTTAATGAAGCAACTTATCCCTCTCGTCTCTTCCTTCTTGTGCCGCTGCGGCTGCGCCTCGGCTGGCTCCGTCACCCACACACACTCGAGGGTCGGTCCATGTGCTCATCCTGTTCCCCACGGTCACCATCATAGATTTATAGCATGGCATGTAGCCGTGTACAGAGTTATTTTTAGAGAGAGAAGCGGTGTAGCCCCGCGCTACTGTGCACATCACAGGGTGGCGTGCACCAAAGAGACTTGGCTCCTCTGATCTCTTTGGTTATGGGGGAGACTAGCGTTACTGTGATGGATGAGATGGATGGATTATATGTAATACATCTAAACATACGGTATACAACTATCACAAACTTTATTCATGTGTGTCGTATATCAGAAGGTAATTATTTTATACTTGCCTTGTAAAATAATGATGAATTGTTGTTGTTGTTGTTGTTGTTGTTGTTGTTGTTGTTGTGTGTTGTTGCATTGTTAACCATGTTGTTATCAGAGAGAGGCTTAATAGAGGTTGATCCCTGTTAATCTAGACTTTGTCCCAAATTAACTATTTAGTAGGCTTACGTTTACAATCTCTGTAAGTGCCAATCACAGCCAGGTAGATAACCTGTCACATTGCTTGATTGGACAGACGGGCCTTCTTAGTCATTATTACTGAATTAAATAATACATATTTCATTTTGGGGATTTAAAATAACATGGCATGAAAAAAACTGATTGGATGTGAAACCCTTTTTTCACAAGAAAACAATAAACGGGAATATTTCAACATATTTTGTCAATCGAATTATGCAAAAGCAGCCTACTTCCCCCATATCTAAAACGTCCTCTTTAATCAAATCAAAAAGTGACAAATATAAGTTCTGATTAAAAAACACTTCCAGCACAATAACAAAAGAGAAAGAAAAGTTTGTAAAGTCAACCTCATTGGAAAACCGTCTAATAGGATTCCTCCACTGCCTCCAGCCTTCTGAAATAAGCAAGTTTTAATGTTTATGAATAATGCTTAATTATCCATACATAGCCATTTATAAGCATATTGCCTGTGGGCTCCCACTTCACAACAGTCCCCAATCTAGGAAATAACGTTATTGTGTGCAGTCAAAATTATTCACTGCATTACCCACGATTCATAGCATGTATTAGCACAAGCAATTTCATGCATATGGATACAGTGCATCATGGCAGGGGGCCTACTGATTGCTTTGAAACTAATTTCACTATCATTAGCTTTGGTGTAGTGAATGAAAAAATGCATTTTCCAAATTTCTCAAAATAAGTATGCTTGGAGAAAGTTCCGGCAGTGATTAGGTTTGAGTCGTAATAAGGGTTGTCAAAGGAAAAGACTGCAGTGCAAATTGATAACATTTAACATTTGTTCACTTTCACTTTTTAATATGCCATTAAGGCTTTTATTGTGATATTTAATACCTTCCATATTTCTCTCTACTTTCAAAATAAAATACAGACACATCAACAACAACAACAGGACTACTATACGAATAACAATTGTAATCTTCTCATCATCACAATCATAATAGGCATCACAATAATCCTAATAATGATAACAATCATCTGTAATACCTTGGTGTCATTACGGACACCCGGACAATACCTGGCCTGCCACAGCTTAACATTCCTGCTGGATCATAACGATGGCTGGGAGGGTAAACACTGGTAAGCACTGTGCCTATTGGTTGAAGTGCAGGCACTATACAAAGCCTTTTAGCCTGAGGGGAAACTTAATGATTCATGGCAAAGTGCTGAATTCCATCCATATGTAAGATGAGGCGATATTTTGCAAAGGCTCTAAATCACATAAATGCCTTCATGGGTCATTGTTCACGATATACATGTAAATTGTGTTTAGGGAGCTTCCTAGTCCTTTCTGTTGTTCTTAATAATTTATAGCTAGTGTGAGGGGTGGCCATGTTTTTCTCCAAAGACAGGAATAAAGTGAGTGTGAATTTAAAAGATGTATGTTGTGTTGGATAAGAAACAAAATCTGGAATCATTAATTTCGTAAATTAATCATTTAAATTAACCAGGAAAGTTCAAAGAAAACAAAACAATCAATATTCAAAATTCAAAGTCCCCCCAAAATGTGGACGGATCTTCTGGCTTCGTTTGACCTGACATATTGCAGTAGCACAGATAATCCGCTAGGTGGTAACAACCTTAAAGATACAGCAGATGAGCCATTGTGTTCTGGCGTGGTTGAAAAATGATGGCAAATTAAAATGTGGATTTCTTCCAAATGAATGTTTAACAATTATTGCAATGGTAATCAGAAAATATAAAAGCATACATTTATGTAATGATATGTCATCGTATGAAGAAAAAAAAATAAGGGTAAACAAAAAAAGGTTATGCAGTAGGCCTAGGTTGTCAAAAGCAAACCTAAGAGACTAACTTGTCATATACAATGAAGGTATCTCATCCCTTAGGACTGAGAAAGTGAGCTGGACTGTGAAGTGTAGGGGAGACCACCGCAGAGAGCGACAGCGATAGGGATTGAGGAAGCAGGATCGTTTAAGGCGTTTGGACTGGGTGGGGGTTGCTGGGTCACCCGTGTCTCTGATTTGGAGGTGTTGCCATCTGGGAAAAGAAAAACGAATGGGTGGGGGCAGCAGATAACAGCTTGCCATGCAGAGGCAGATTAAAAAGCAGGCTGATATTGGAGTGAGGATCTGAACCGCACCCTGATTGGACTGCTGGAGCGCCTTATTGCAGAACGACCACTTCACATTCTAGCGCACTGCAATTAGCTTCCGATGCAATTATAGGCTTCCACAAGAGTAACTGTATGTTGCTTTAACAGTGCTCATCATATAGCTCTACACTGGCAAATTATCCTCGACCACACAAGTTATTTTGTCCGTACAATGTTTGTGCTGTGGCTGGGTGGTCGTTCGAAAACTATAGCCTACTTCTAAAATAGTACAGCCTTTAGAAGGTATACCTTCTAAAGGCTGTACTATATCAAAGGTTGCCTTCTTTCAGTATGACTGTGTTGATATTGTTTCTCTCATCGTTACCCCAGAGTTGCTGAGTTATCCCTCCAGATGGACAAACAAAGCGACATTTACTCTAATCCATTCCCTGCTCCAGTCTGACTATTGTTGGGTCAGTGGTCCAGCTGATCTGCAACCCCCCCCCCCCCCACAGCACGTCAGAGGCGGCCCCCCGTGCTTGTTTCCCATGTAGCCCCCGAGTAGTCCATCACAATGCCATTGTTGTCCATGAGACTGTCTGCTGTGATTACGCATTCAGCCAGCCGCGGTGCCTTTTGTCCGAGATCCTTCTTGACTTTGTCCCTAAGACCTTTCCCTGCCCGCCGCGGCCCATCTGCCCTCTGTCTGACACGCTCTGCACTCACACCCCCCATCTCTTGCTTACGCACACGCGCGCACACACACACACACACACACACACACACACACACACACACACACACACACACACACACACACACACACACACACACACACACACACACACACACACACACACACACACACACACAACACCCTTACGCATGCAAAAACGCAGGGCCCGGTCCACACCAGCTGTCATGTCCACTCCGTGTCCCCTGGGTGTGGGGAAGGTGCAGGCGGGTGCAGGCCGCAGGCTGCCCATAGCAGCAGTCTGTCTCCAGCTGACTCCAACCCCAAACAAACATTAGCAGGAGCCCACAGCAACAAAACAAAAAATCGAAACGTAGCTAGCTCCTGGCCATATGTTTTTCTCTCATTCTAATCATAGTGCACCCTGTTACATAATGTGTCCTTATTCCGGTCATGGTATCGTTTGGTAAGCAGGAAACGGTTGGGGTAGTCTAAACAATGGCAGAGGATGTGTACCCTACAGGTAAACAAACTGCAAGTAGGAACGACTGCAAAAGTGAATTCAGTCAAATGATGCCACTTAGCTAGTACCTTTTTAACCTTTTTTTTTTGTCACGTGTATTTAGAAACAAAGTACATGTCGGTACATGAAGAGATGTCAAGGCCATTTAAATACTGTATAATCTTACCCTAATAATACAAAGCTAGAAACTAAAAGGCTAAAACGTTATATAAAAATAGACATGAGTGGTCATTGATAGAGGTTATAAATATACAGGAGGAAGAGGGGCTGCTCCTAGTAGGAGTGGATATTTATAGCCCAAGCACACTGCTGTTTACCAGGAGGTGACCACCAGGGGTGTACTTATCAATAACACTGTCAAATCAAACTCCAAATAGCACGCAATGCCCTGTCACGCCATCCATTTATGGAAAGGTGTATTCAAGGTGAAATTACATCACTTTTATGAGGGGATCAAAAGGATTATTCCAACGGTTCTTCTATTTTTAGACATTGTGATTGTTAATATTAGATCACCTTTCACTCTTGGCATGTGTGTGACCGATTGCAATATATCGGAGTCCTTCTTGCACCTATAATCAAAGGGCATCAGAAAGAATGTAGTAGAAAGAATTAGGGTAATGAGGACATCATATTCAACTGTGACGATTCTTATTTTATCTTATGTATTTACAGTGTTGATATACCATTAGAATAGGATTAACCACCTCTGTAGGCCAACTTTGAGGTACACATTGGCCTATGCTGTTTTGACGACGCTCACTGTTTACATGCAGTCAAATGCTTTACAATTTGTTTTGTATATTCACACACAAAATGTATTCAAGTTATTATCTATAATTACTGTTGGATTGAAAATAAACGCTTCTTCAGTGCACATGAGCCCATGAATAAGGTGGACCAGCAGCAGCAGCATCCTCGGTGGGGAGGGAGGAGGGGGGAGGAGGAGGGAGGAGGGAGGAGGGGACAAACTCCAGACTAGCAGCGGGCTGCAGGCGACTCGTACCGGGGAAGCTGCGTCGCGAGCAGGCGCCGAGTCGGGACAGCATCCAGCAACGGAGCGCTAAGCTAGCTTCCACTAGCTTAACCTCACTTCTTTCATTTTTTTTTTATTCTTCTAACTCTAGAAAACAGGGCCAGTCGGCTCTGTGGCTTCGTCGCCCTGACGGTACACCATGTCTATATTACCGTTCACTCCCCCCATCGTGAAGAGACTCCTCGGCTGGAAGAAGGGAGAGCAGAACGGACAGGAGGAGAAATGGTGCGAAAAAGCGGTGAAAAGTCTCGTCAAGAAGTTGAAGAAGACGGGACAGCTGGAGGAGCTGGAGAAGGCCATCACCACTCCGAATGTCAACACCAAGTGCATCACCATCCCGAGGTAGAGCAGGGGGTACCAGGGCTGCTACAGCGCGACATGCTAGCGGGGGACGCCAGGCTGACTAGCTGAGACCATTAGCTCGTCTCTAGCCGGCCGGCTAAGCTGCGGATGCTAACATGAATGCAACTTGAATGCAGTTGTGTAATCAGAATACCTTTCAGCTGGGTGCAGGTTTTCTTGTTTAACATTGCAGTTCGGCCATGTAAGTTTCACACATGTACAGATGACTACGAACACTTGCAGCTAGCTAACGATAGCATCCCCCCCCTGCTAACTTAATACCGTGTTTACCAGGGTATAGCTCTGCACCCTGACCCCCCTGTGAGTTGGTACTTTACTGGACACGTCCGGAGATACCGTCAGTACAAGTCACCCGAGCTCACTTTGGATGTCTATCAATGAACGGGGAAGTGTGTGTAGCTGTGGCTGGAGGTGCTGCCACTGGGAACCATCCCTTCCCCAGTTTAAAGCCTGTTTGGTAACAGCTAGGATTAGTCTGTAGGCCACACAAGGTATCTGTCCGAGTTCCTTAAAATAACATTGTACCTATTTGTATTTATCTTTAGGCCTATCTGTAAACTAGAGGGCGGCGTTGTAAGGTTGGAGGCTGTTACTGCAATTAAGGGCTGCCTGACTTGGGGATAAAAAAAACAAGAAAACAGTCACTTGGCTTGTTGAGGTCGTCCGTCAATCCAACATCGCACCGCAATGGGATAAGTGGTTTGGGAAATTGTTTGGTTGGGATGGGTAGCAATCTGTGCTCCGAGTCAAGGTTGGAAGCACTTTGGGTTAAGTATAAATTAGGCCTATTTCTGGGGAGTTCAATGGTATTGTCTTATTTTGAGAACTTGTTTTTAATGACAATATTCCAGATTCTTTGTATGATATAATATATATGATGGTCTCCTTTATTATGAGTGATTGATTGGTTTAGGGACATTTGACTAAATCCAGTGGAAGATCTGTTTTACTGTTTTGTTGGCATAAATTCTCTTTCTCAGTCAACTTTGACAACTTTGGAATTGTTTGTAAGCTGTATATGATTGGACGATATTGTATGCGTATACATTATTCTATGCTTAGTCAGTGACTTCCTTGATCTTAAAACAAGAGACAACGACAGTAATAACTATTTAGTAACGGAAACGGCGTGGCCTGTGTGTACAGTGATGATTCTGTGTTTACTCTGGGTCAGAAGTGGTTCTGGAAGCGTTGCGCTGTGGTCCCTGTTTCTTCCAGGGAGCCCACCGCCCGGGATGGTGTCGTGCTGAGAATCTATTGAGTCCCCTAAAGCTATGTCCGTTTTCTGCTCTCTATTGGCGATGCTTTATTTGGTAATAGCAATACAATTGTTACACATGTCCTTGATAACTACATTATGGATCGAGTTGAGCACAATGTGAAAAACGCCAATCCCAAAAATAGCTTTCATAGCACCGTGAGCAAAGCCCTTGTGTCTACAGTTTAGCAATTACCTTCAAGCAAGCAAACCGTTGTTAATCAAACAAGTCACACAAGCCAAAGTCTAAAGCCTGAGGTGAAAAGTCTTTGATCCAAAAGCACCTCAAAGGTAGCTCTGAGGTACTGTAGAGTTCATGCAATCTTTTATTGGTACTTCATAGAATATTTTTATATATATAATTTGGAGCAAACATTCACTGCACGCAAAAGCTGCACGCAACACTGCACCGGCAAGGTGGTGGTGTGCATTTTAGCTTTTGACTTTTTTCTTTCTTGAGCCTTTCTTTTTTTAGAGAAACTGCTGGCAGGGAGACCGTCATGGTGAGGAACAAGAAACACATGTTGCCTGTCTCTGACGTTTAACAATGAGCTGTAATAACCACAGATAGAGCCAGATGTCACAACAGTGTGAACTCTCAATTGTGTAGAGCAGTCCCTGCCCCGCTTCAGGTAATGGAAGTGATCTTAACTCGAGGAAGTGCTGATTGAGGGTTGGAATAAAAGTAGTTTTCACCGGCTATGTGCTGAAGAACATCCTCAAGTTTGATCTGCTGATCTGTTTAGCATATCATTTGAGACAGTCATGGTGCATATTAAACATTTGAAAAAAACTTAATAAGGTGGACATACCTTTGACATTTGCTGCAGAAGCCATGTGGTGACATGTGGTGGATCCCGTCATCTGAATTGAATGGAGCGTGATGACGTGGCCTTTGGGCTTGTCTCCTTCAGGTCTTTGGATGGGCGTCTGCAGGTGTCCCACCGGAAAGGCCTACCGCACGTCATCTACTGCCGCTTATGGCGCTGGCCGGACCTGCAGTCGCACCACGAGCTGCGGGCCGTGGACCTCTGTGAGTTCGCCTTCCACACCAAGAAGGACGAGGTGTGCGTGAACCCGTACCACTACCAGAGGGTGGAGACGCCTAGTGAGTGAACACCTCCTCCACCTGAACAGACCTCACTAACCGTCGTCTCGTGTCACTCATGCGGCGAAGGGGTCTAACGACGGTTCATGTTGTGTTTGTGTCCAGTCCTGCCCCCGGTGCTCGTACCGCGCCACACGGACATTCCCACGGAATTCCCCCCCCTGGATGACTACAGCCACTCCATCCCGGAGAACACTAACTTCCCCGCTGGCATCGAGCCTCAGAGCAACTACATCCCCGGTACACAAACACACACATCAGGCAGAACCAAGATGGGCTCCAGGGTACTGGGGAGTGGATCTAAATGTTTTAATGACATATTTTGGGTTGTTAAACTAACATGTTTGTGTGTGTGTGTCTGTGTGTGTTCTTCAGAGACTCCTCCCCCTGGGTACTTGAGTGAAGATGGAGAGACAAGCGACCCCCAAATCAACCACAGCATGGATACAGGTATGACATAACACCTGAATCACAGTCCTCTTTCTCCCGCACATTTGCCTCGTCTTCAAAACAATGATCTCTTGTTTCACTCCCCAGGGTCGCCAAGCCTGTCACCCAATCCCGTCTCGCCATCAAACAATAATCTTGGTAAGCGTGAATCAAAGTGTTGCTCTAGGAGGGAGGCTGTTGAGTATTTGTGTTTTATTCCAAGAAAGAGTGGACATGGCAACATGTGCCCGTTGCCCTGATCTCTGATCTCGTCACACATCCCTGCTACTGCTACCCTCCATGTCACCACTGTGATTCCCCTGATACTTTTATTTCTGACTGGAATTGAGTCTTAAATGTGTCTTAGATTAGAGCTGTACTTTCCATTAATACATATTCTACTGGTTGAAGCTCTTTCAGGCACATGCTAGCCCAAATCAGGATCTCCCATGCATGCTGGCATCAAATGTATTGAATCGAAGGCACTTATTTTGTACAGTCTAGTCGTTTTAAAGGCGGGTCACGAAATGCACATCTCAATGTGATGACGATATTACGCCACTAACTACGTCACCGGGGGAGTCGGCAGGAGAAGAGTGCAGGTCACATGCCTTCTCCATGTGCAGCGGAAGCAGCTCAGGTCATGGGGAAGCAGCCAGGGACCATTAAAACCACAGCTCTCCCTAAGAACAAGGCCCAATGGTTTCACAGCTGCTCCGCTCCCATGCGGTTATTCTTAACGTTAGCAGCAGCGTCCACAGGACATGTTGCATTTTAATGGGCAGATGATTGGAAAGCCCAGGATTCTGAATGCATGAGCAACACGTACAGCCCATGCAGTGGCAAGCTAACCAGATGTAATTCACCTACTGCAAAATTGAGTTGACGTTTCACAGCCGTGCCCGACAAATGAGATCACTGAATCGAGCATCTGTTGACAAAGGCAATGTGGACGATTGAGATGTAACTATGTTTCCAGTCTGCCTACAGTCTAATGCTGTATTGTGCTAGCAAAGTAAGTGTTGAGTAACGCCGTCAAGGTTGCGCTAGGCTTAGACGTTTTTGCGCAGTGATTGATCACAATAGAGAACCAGACTCTCTTTCCCAGTTAGATGTCACTGATGCTCAGACACACAAAGTTGATATATTTGTCCCTTTTAATGCAAACGTGTAACTAAGCTTACAAAGGGTTATATAAGCCATATATAACCATTTGGAAGTGAAGCACATTAGTTTTGAGCACAATTCACATGTTAAGGTCAGAAACATACTGTTGGTTAAAAAGTGATTCTCTCGCTCTGAAAAGCATTTTGCACACATAAAAATGAGAAAAGTTGATATATCAGTCCCTTTCAATGCAAATGATAACTAAGCTTACAAAGGGTTATATAAGCCATAAACCACCATTTGGAAGTGAATCACATTAGTTTTGAGCACAATTCACATGTTAAGGTCAGAAACACATTGTTGGTCAAAAAGTGAATGTCAAAATGTCTGCCTGCGACAAGGCACCAAAATGTGTATGCAAATGTGTTCTGGATTTGATGCAGAACTTTATTTATTTGAAATGTTGTATTTTCCTTGAAGTCCTTGTCCTTCATCATGGTAATCATTACTTGTGGCATTCCCAGTTATTCTGACCTTTTTGTGGTGCCTTCACCGCACACCTCTGGTCCTTTTCCGTCCCCACGGTCCAGACCTCCAGCCTGTGACCTACTGCGAGTCGGCCTTTTGGTGCTCCATCTCCTACTACGAGTTGAACCAGCGGGTGGGAGAGACCTTCCATGCCTCCCAGCCCTCCCTCACCGTGGACGGCTTCACGGACCCCTCCAACTCTGAGCGCTTCTGCCTGGGTCTGCTCTCCAACGTTAACCGTAACTCCGCCGTGGAGCTCACGCGCAGACATATAGGTACCTATGTTACCTCCGGTAGACGGCGCACAAGTGTTTGCCATCAGATTTGCATTTTGCATAAACCGCAGGTAAAACAAACCCACAAACTTAAACTACCCTCACTCTCGCTCTCTCTCTCTCTCTCTCTCCTCTCTGTTTCTGTCTCTCTCTCTCTCTCGCTCTCTCTCTCTCTCTCCTCTCTGTTTCTGTCTCTCTCTCTCCTCTCTGTTTCTGTCTCTCTCTCTCCTCTCTGTTTCTGTCTCTCTCTCTCTCTCCTCTCTGTTTCTGTCTCCCTCTCTCCTCTCTGTTTCTGTCTCTCTCTCTCTCTCTCTCTCTCTCTCTCTCTCTCTCTCTCTCTCCTCTCTGTTTCTGTCTCTCTCTCCCGCTCCCCCTGCAGGACGTGGGGTGAGGTTATACTACATCGGGGGGGAGGTGTTTGCAGAGTGCCTCAGTGACAGCGCCATCTTTGTCCAGAGTCCAAATTGCAACCAGCGCTACGGCTGGCATCCTGCCACCGTCTGCAAGATCCCTCCAGGTCAGCATGACTGACACACCAGTGATACACACCAGTGATACACACCAGTGATACACACGGCCGTTACACATGACTGACACACGAGTGTGACACACGAGTGTTACGCACGAGTGTTACGCACGAGTGTTACGCACGAGTGATACGCACTAGTGATACACACTAGTGATACACAAGAGTTACACACAACGCTCTGTTACACGTGACACAAGTGTGACACCCACGCGGTAGACGGGGCCAGTCGGCCGTTACTTGAGTGGTGCTCTGCTCCGTTCCCAGGCTGTAACCTGAAGATCTTCAACAACCAGGAGTTCGCTGCGCTCCTGGCTCAGTCTGTGAACCAGGGCTTCGAGGCGGTGTACCAGCTGACCCGCATGTGCACCATCCGCATGAGTTTTGTGAAGGGCTGGGGAGCAGAGTATAGGTAAGTCAAACACACAACGCATAGTGCAAACCAACTGACCATAACCCTGTTGTGTCAACGCAAAAACCTTAACACTATTTGGTTGATCACTACTGGCTACTACTTTGATTAGCTCTTCTTAACCAACTGGTGACACATGGAAACGTACAAATACAATGGCAGCCCAGCTTCTTGTTCTGGTCTTGGGGAGCACTGAAGACTGACCGGTGACTACATGGCCAATACGTTCCTAACTTCCTACTTATAGTCATTCGTTTGAGTAGAAACTTGTCTAACTCTTACAAAATAGATTCTGGGGCGTTGAAAGGCCCAAAATACCCCTAAAGGTGTCCAGTAATGAGGCCTCTTAAGGCAGTACTGCTGGGGCCCACACCGTCTGGGCCATCCAGAGATTGTGTCAGGGCCGTGAGGAGCTCTGAGCAGCGCTCTGGTCCGGGGAGGCTGGGACGGCTGCCTGGGGGGGGGGGGGGTGGGGATGGTTTAAAGGAGTCAGCAGGGCCCCACGGTGACCTGCCTGCCTTCTCCCAGGGCTCCCCTCCCTAGACACCGCCGCGTGGGGAGCCTCTGGCCACCTGGCTCTGATTACACCGCTGCACCCGCGCTCTTATTACGGTGAACTCTCCTCTTTCTCCTTTAAGCTTCACGCTAACTCTGGCGGAAACCACCTGAAGCATAGCGGCTCCTTCTGGAGATGGGTTCAGCCCACGCAGCCCTGTTTAATATTTAGGGATGTTCCCGGCTTGGGCACCTTCTAGTATGTGAATGTCGGGCATGTCACTGATGTTAATTATTCCAGTGTCTCCCTAATACGAAAAGGACTTTTACTTTGGAATCTAAACTCACGTCGACATTTTTAGTTGCTTTTGCTTTCATCCAGTCGTGATGAATTGCATGAGCTTATGAAAACACTGCATTCCAAGGAAACCTCCAGCGAGGTTTAAAGGACCTGAGGTCGGGGGGGGCGATGGTGGCTCAGGGGGCCGCTGGGGGCTCTGATGTGAAGGCCAGACTACTGAAGCCAAATGGTCCAAAGGAGCCAAATGGAATAGTGTGCAAGCAGGCGAGAAATCAGGAGAATGAACAGGGGGTGGGTGAAGGGTTGAGACGGTTTGAGGGAGGTGAGTAACGTCCTAAGAATGCAGGAGACATGGAGGGGGGTGGGGGGGGGTCTTAGTGCCCTGGACTTGCACGCAAGGGGGATTCCCCTGGGACGGACCCGAGTCATTTGGTTAAAGAAACATCAACATTAGGGGGGGAAATATCCCCATTTGGTCAGTCAGGGTGCAGTGAAATGCGAACCAAGCTGTTTTATGTTATGACACGATGTGTGAACCAGTTTGTGATTGTGTGTGTGTGTGCGTGTGTGCGTGTGTGGTCGGCAGGCGTCAGACAGTGACCAGCACCCCCTGCTGGATAGAGCTGCACCTGAACGGCCCTCTGCAGTGGCTGGACAAGGTGCTCACGCAGATGGGCTCCCCCAGCATCCGCTGCTCCAGTGTGTCCTAGGAACAGCATGGTCCCCCCGTCCCCCCACACTCATTTACACACAGTTCACATAGGATCAACAACAACAAAAGTTTTATGATAAGGAAAAAAAGTTTGAGTAAACTCATCTGAACACACACACACACACACACACACACACACACACACACACACCACTGTAAAGCACTTTCCTTGTATGAGTAGCCATGAATTCCATTTGAAGGTTTATGTTATGACTTGTATCTGTCGTCTTGTGCCCCCACAGCCACAGCATGTTAGCAATAGGTTTCATGGTACTGAACTTGCACCCTACCACCTTGTCCCCATCATGCATTAATGTACATTTTAAAACGGTATTCGTAGTGCTAGGTTCATCATTTTTTGATGACGACCATTGAAATCCTTTTGAAAAATCTGCTTAATGTTCCGTTCTTTTTGTTTGTTTTTAAGTCGATTCTTGTATGACTCAAGTTGTTGGTCAAAACGAAGATATTAATCACCCTGCTATTTAATGAAACTTGGTCATGTTCAATGCCCCTTCAACTGATCACCTATTTTTGTAATCGTGAATTGGAAAGGCTTCTTTAGCATTGTGGCTCTAGTGAGGAACATTTTAAACGCCCCGTTTGAGTAATGATGAAATCCCTCATCTTGTTAACAAAATACAAAGTACAAAGTACTTTGGCCTTACCAATTAGTCTATATGATGAAGTAGTGAATTATGTGGTTATTCCTTCCAATTGGTAATGTTGGCTATTGCTCAACAGAGAATTGGACATGTTTAAGAATAATGTCTGTATGAAAACTATTTTGCTCAGTGAAAGACATTTTATAATTTATTTTTACATAGTGTCCTGCATGGGGAATATATTTTTATTGGCACCCCACTATGATCGATGTATATAAATATTCATAGCTTGTGATGATTCAAGTCTTTTACGGTCATCGGATTCAGTGGAAAACTTTAGGATCGATCGATCCTGAAAATACTGTACCAGCTGTTTAACTGGAAAATGTTTCCATGAAAGGAATAAGGCTAATATAAACTGTGTCAGTGGAGTAGTTTAGGTCTTACCATCGTAACTCTCATCGTGTCTCACCAGCAGTAGCCGCCCCCCGGTGGCGCTCTCCTACATAGCACTTAATTTACACATGTAATCCACGTCAGTTCAATGTTCACCTGTGAGTACACCACGTACTCTGCATGGATAAACCGCCGTTATTAGGACTTGGTGTAATGGTCAGTAAGCGCATCAATGGTAGTGTTTTCTGCTTGTCCTCTTCTACATCCCACATTGTTATGGTATAAAGGCATGCTTGATATGCTTGTGGTCCTCGTTTATTAGTGAGTCGGTTCAAGGCGGCCGTCTCTCCCACTGCACTTCTAGTACACGACACCGAGCTGGAATGAACCCTGTTCAGAGCCGCGACGGTGTATTCAACCAAGTAGTTCTTAGATCCGTGTCATACTTTGTATTTGTATCTGACTTTGTTAGGTCTGTTATCTCATGTATTAGGTTCTACATGTTAGTCCAAATTGTTTTGAAATTGCCATTGTTTTTGTCATGTGATGATTTAATAAAAATGTACCCGAGCTGCAGTTTACCGTACATACAGACAGACTTGCACCTAAGATGGGCAGTTAATTCAAGCCACAGTCCCATTGTTCCACGTAATGTTAGACACCAAAAGATTATAAAATAATTGTGTTTAATCATTTAGAGATGACAAAACAAAATCTGACAAACTTGGATAGGAAGGCACATGTCACTAAGAAATAAAACATGACAACTGCACCCAAAACACAAACAACAATCTATACTTGGGTTTGAAAACAAACCGTGCTCTGATTGAGTGTATATTAACTCTGCATATTCACCAGGGAACGGGCCAGGCAGCCCGCGGGCACAAGGAAAACTAGGAGTTCTGATTCAGAATTGTTCAACCCTTCATTGACACTATTGTGTAATTTCCCAATCTTGATCAAAGTCAAACCGATTTTCACTTTATATTATCCTTGCATCATGAAACTGCACATGTGAAGACCAAGTATGATTACTATGCTCACACAGGGCCGTGTTCTCTGCTCCTTGTGTTAAAACGCCCTACAGAGCAGGAACATGATGGGGGGGGGGGGAAGTTTACAGGATGAGGGGAAACTTGGGTCAGCGGAAGAAATGGTTTAGCTTTCCTCCCCCGATGATAATTCTTCTACCTCATCCGCTTCTCCACCGATGGCCTTCCAAAACGCTTTAGCTACCTGTGGAACATATTTAGGGCCAATTCAAATAGGGTTAGAAAAGGGTACATAAAAACATAAACAAGACTAAGTGTGATGCACAGTTGATTGCGATTATCTTTACAAATCACACCATAAAAGGGCTTTATTACTAAAATAAATGATCAGGATATTTGAGTGTGCTCCTAATTTAAAACTATTGCTGACCTTTTCTGCATGAACTTTCCTCTGGTCGTGTGGTAACGATGATGCCTTGTCTGCAAGGAAAACATTGACATTTTGTCATGATATGCTGCCACTGGTCCTAATGATGTGCCGTCCTTCCTGGTTGTGAACACATCGCCTATTCAGTAACCAATCACCTTTCATTTCTTTGAGCTTGGTGAAAAGCCGTTCAAAGTTCTCCACATCTGCATCTCCGGCGGTGAGATTCGCCAACTCCTGGATGTCCAGATGTGTCATTGGGTCTAAGAAAAAAAGATAGTGATAATATTTCATTGATCACTCATACTGTATACATGGTTATTTATTATATTATTAGAATTTCGTTCACTCACCAACTATTGTTTCCACCCGAGCTGGCGCGCTGCCCTCACTTTCTCTCACCGCAGGCACCTCGCTCTCGTTTGCACCCTCTGCTGGCGAACTAGAGGACTGTGAATGAAGGACGAGTTAGCGTGTCCCCCTCCAGCCAAGATCACCTGAAGCCAGCGGTTTCATGTTTTGCAAGTGCAGGCTCATCACAGTGATTTCAATCCACCATCTAGACTTTACTGACGAGCACAACTCACACAAACAATGAGGACTTAGATCTGACTGACCGGAGCGTTTGGTCCACTGTGGAAGTTGTTGTGTCTGTTGGCCACCAGGCTGCTCATCAGACCAAAGCCCTGGTTGTGTTCTGGGACATTAAAGGATCACAACACAACTGATTTGTGATCCAACGACGTGCTGAACATAATTTGAGCACATTGTCCAAAAGAAACATTCATTGTTAATACTATGAATGTGAAATGATAAATAGCTCCATACAGGAGCTAAGGCAAGGCAACTTTATTTATATAGCACTTTTCGTACACGAGGCAGACTCAGTGCTTCACATTAAAACATCGTCATACAATGAAATGAAAACAAATGAAAACATGTTAAAAGTGCAATGTATTTAAGATTTAGCAGAAAGCTAAAGTAAACATAAAATTCATAATTAGTTAATTTAAATATCTCACCATCTTTCATCTCTACACTGGACCACACGTTGGCATTCAGAGCCTGTAGGATCCTCTTCACCCCTGTGGACTCTGGGAAGTCATCTGGGAAACACAACAAATATATAAAAAAGGTCCAAAATGAGTCAAGTTGAGTCATTGTGATGTAATGATGATTGCCATGCTAGTTAAACACTGAAGGCATCAAAGAAGAATAAAAAATAAAAAAATCACAGTAAAACATAAACGAGTGTTGTGCATTCATTACCGTCTTCATCCGGTAAGTCTTGAGGGTTGAGCTCTACAAGCTCAAAGGCATGGGCCAAACACCACTGCTGTGCTGCGTGTCTACTGACCCCTGCAACACACAGCAAAAGGTCATGTTTCAAACCATCGCTCCGCATCACGTTGAGCCATTCAAACAAATAACCACAAAGTGATGAGAGGCAATACAAACCCTGTTCACAGACTCTGTCGCACACCAGAATAAGTACCTCTGGACCGAGATCTTCCACGACTGATATCCAAGGTGAGAGCTTTTCCAAACCATCTTTCTGACAACAGAATACACGTAAAAATAAAAAATAAAACACAGTAAGGGCATTCTGTCACGTCACATAATTAAGATGCCATCAGTTATACAATAAGACCTACCGCTGTGCTGTCAAAATACGCAATGAAAGCCTGCATGGACTGTGCAATCTCGGCGGTCATCTGGAAGGGGCTGGCCACCGTGCACAGCCTCACATCCGCAGTGTAGTACTTGTTGTTGAGCGTCCATGGATACCAGGTCACCGTCTCCTCCCGCTTCACGGGCTCTGGCAAACACTCTGTGCTGAGAATCTCTAAAAGGAGAGACAAGTCAATCAATCATCAATCAATGGCTGTATGTTGTAGATAAACTGTGACGACGCGTCTGAAACGACACCTGCGAACTTAACTAGCTGAACGCACCAACGCATCTTCCGAATCAACCTTATACTAAACAAACAACTATGTAATTTGGAGATCTCAAAGCGTAAATCACGAGTAAACTAACTAAGCTGGGTGTCCGTCGCGTTGACAAATGCGATTGACACCCAGCTTAGTTAGTTGACGCCTGATAGCTCCCTCGGCTAGGAGCTAGCTTCAGGTGACAGATCCTCGGCTAGCGGCTAGCTTCGGGTTAGCTTCGTTGTTGGGATGACGCACGTTTGATCAGCTCTTCCTCTTTGAACGCAGGGTCGCTGCTGGTGACGAGTATCGACGGGACGGTGTCCTCCTCCGCGGTCTCTTCGACAGATGACATGGTGCAGGGGAGCGGGCAGAGGCGGACGCAAACAAACACACACACACACACACGAACCCTACGCGTTAGCTCCGTGCGGCGGTGACCTCTGACCCGAGCACTGCTGACTGCCTCTTCCGGTTCAACGAGGAGACGAGCGAAGGGTCGTATTTTTTTTTTTTATATTCTACTTTTGCTGCATGGTCAGTAACCGCGGCTGTATGTGCATATTATGTGTTGAACGACGTGGCTGCTGCTTCTTAGTAAATGCTGAACATGTACTACATACAGGCGTGTTTCGTCACGTGACACGTGTGTGGGAGTTTCTCGCGTTGAACCGACTTGGCGTCGGGTTGTCATGGTTACGAGGACTCGTCTCTCTCCGACAGGAGCCTCCTCCTCCGGGCTTAATGCCACAGAAACTTAAAAAAAAATGTGTTGTGACTGATTCTCTGCATGGCTCATGCGTTGTGTTTCTCAGGTCAAATAACTAACTAACTCACATTTTCCAGGCGTGATGACTGCGACACTCAGAGGCGAAGAGGTGGAGGAGCTGGGAAGAGTTATTGCGCAGGTAGGCTGATGGTGCTGAGGTTCACAAGCACTGCTATTCTGGATCTAGGACCTAGTGGTGGTTGAACGCGCAGTCTATAATTTGCTAAGCTCTTTTATCTGACGACGTGACATTAGATGTAGTTTGCCATTTTTGCAAACGAGTTGTAACCCCAAAGGTCTTCCACAGTGTAAGCAATTAGTATTATAGTTTAATTTGCCATTGTTGTCAGTTATAATCTCGCCCATATTTCATGCTGCAGGTCCAGGACGATTTGAGACAATTAAGGCGTGAAATTGCTATTAAAGGAAGTGAGGAAAAATTGGACCTCCTAGCCTTAGACAAAGCCATTCACCGGACAGAATGTGGCATACGGGTAAGGACGCTCACCAGATAAATCCATTACCTCTAATTGATATGGATGACTGTTATTACAATCAAACCGATATTGTTAATTGAAAACAAGGCTTTCTCGTCTGATAATAGAAGCATGCAGAGCAATGTCTTAAAGCAGTGAACAACCAGATACTTGTGCTCCCAGTCATTGAAGAAAAACAGCCCACCGCACAGATTCCCAAATGGTAAGCAGACCATTTTAGTTGTCACTTTAGTTACCCGAAACAGAAACTGTATTCATGAAAACAAGGCAGAAAAAAATATAGCACAAACCACACAACAGACACACAATAGGAAAAGTCCAGAAATGTATTGAATCAAGTAAGTATTCAATAAAGTAAAACAGTAAATTGGTAAGTTGATACAGTTTTACACCAGTTGTCTCCTGTGACAATATTCCAGTAGACCCATGCATTCAATACACTTCAACAACCTCCGAAGGATGTATTGTCACTATTGTTTCCAGTCCATTCTATCCCTCTATCATGTGCTAAAAATACATCTAAACACACAGGGGGCCCCCGCTGGAGAACATACCTAATGTGCACCGCCAGAGGGGAGGTCCTGACAGGATCTCCCCTGGGGAGAAGGTAAGCCCACATTCATGTTTTTAAAGTACTCTGGCTCGGTTTCTTCATTCTGAGGTTCCTATCACACACAAACGACAACCTTGGCCTGTGTATCTGCCGTTTGTCTCAGCACAAGTTGGCGTTGACCATGCGCCTGTTGTATAATCCGGCGCATCCTAAGACCAGGACCATCATGCACGAAAAGTTCGGGGTCCCACTGCCTGATGTTCACAAGAAAAGTGTGACCTCTGTGAGTACTTAGCCCTCGAATCGCTCAGCACTAGGTATTTTACTGTCTGCATTTCCAAATGCTGTGGTACTTCGTATCACAAATTGTAATAAGCAAGGAATACCTGTCACTCTGTGGATAAGAGGGTGAATGTTTTGAACAGGGTGTTCATGACGGATACAACGGGGTCAGGTGCACTCAGCACTCCAGGAGTTAGATCGGAATCAGCTGATTACCGAACCATCATGGCTGTTTAGAATAAACCCTGTCTATGAAGACATTCCATTCCATTCCATTTATTTAGCTGTGACCTCTGTCTAAAGAGATTTACAATAATTGCATTCACCAATGAAGATATAACCAAAAAAGCGTTCATAAATTCATCAAATTAGCAAACTGCTTTTAGGCGCTGAATCATAAAAACAACGATAGCGACAGGGACATAATGTCACCAACAGGGACATAGTGTCGACTTGCTGGAGACAGGCCCCCCTCTTGTAGGCCTTTAGAGTTGCCGAGGTTCATCTCTCACAGCACCTCCGGCTTATTGTTGCAGAATAAGATAATTATCCGGGACACCTTTTTCTGCAAAAAAATATTAATGAACAGGCCTGTGCAATCTGGCTCCACCACTTTGCGCTCAGCCTCTCATTCAGTTTTCTATTCCACGATATTGATTCTGTGCGACCCCGACGTTTTGATATCAATTACAACAGCGCAGGCTGCCTGTCTCACAGGAGACACCATTAGGACGTATGAGGGAGTCCCGACAACCGAGTAAAATTAATTGGCGCGATGCTGCTCCTGGGCGGTTATTCCCCTCCTCTTAACAACGGGTACTTGATGGGGCAGTGAGGAGCGATGCGTCGGGGCATGTGTTGCTGGATGACACCTGAGCTCCCTTCCTCCTTCCGAGGGAGGCGGCCACATAAAGGTCACTTGGCTTTAGCGATGGCAGCCGCCACCTCTCGCACAGCAAACAAATTAATCTTCGCCAAAGGTCGGCCGCAAGTTTTAGACATATTTTTCACGCGTTTATCTGGCAATATCTTCTCCATGGGCATCTGTACTTGACATGAAAAAATGGGAGGTGCGGGGGGTGTGGGGGGGGGGGGGGGGGGGGGGGGGGGGGGCATGGCTGTCACTCGGCTACGGAGAGAATGAAAGAGCTGGCTGCAGAAAAGGCAGCAGATTGCAGCACATCAGCATTCTCCGAGGGAAACAGGCGCCCGATTGCCACGCTATGGGCTACTGCTTTACAGCTGTCTTTGGACAGAAGTGGGTACCTATTCCAGCATGCCAATAAGACGGGTGTAGCTTACCCAACTGCTAACCACTGGCAATATGCCCATTCCCCCCCACACCCACCCCCTCTCCTGCATCTCAGGCCAGCTCATCTCCACTCCAGTCTCCACTTTTTTTCATTTTTTTTTCCCAGGTACCGCTTTCAGCAGCATATTTTTGCGGGCAATTTTTAGATACCTCCCCTCCCTTACCCCTAGCCCATCTTAAACAGATGTGTGCCTTTGAGGGGAATTTTTCTGGGCACCTGCCTGCTACCTGTAGTCTGTCAGAGAGCTCAGTGGGCTGAAGAGAAGGAAGCAGGTGGACATCGAGTGATAGGTTTGGAGGAGCAGGAAGTTGAGACTTCATACGTATCTCTTCAGACCGGGGAAGACAGCTGAATCAATCACTATAAAAGCAATCAAGGAAAATTCCATCTGCAGTTTCCACTGTGCAGGCTTAACAGTTTATCTGTAAAGGTTAACAAGAGTAGGAAAAAGAATGAGTCTTAAATTCTGGTGAGCGCGACTCTATACTTTGCAGAGTTGTAATTAATTACGGCAGTTTACAACTTTGTCAATGTGTGTGTTAATGTGTTATAGATCTCCCAGTCGATTAGATCTCCCATCTCTTTAATCAAGATAATCTGTTTGTTGTACAATAGTATTGTTCTATAACACATCCATCCACATAATTCATGACCTTCTGTGATGAAAAACAGATTACATTAAAACTGCTCTCTGTAGAGACTTGGTCAGATATTATGTGCCGTAACAAGTGAACCTAAAGATTTTACACTAAATTCAGCTCAGTCACTATGCTCATATTGATATAAATCATGCTGCACCATGACAACATGAATGAATGATTACAAAAATACAAAGCTGTTGATTTAAGTGGTGGTTCATTCAATTACTCTGAGACTGAGTACGATGTGTAGGATAAATGTATTGTTATCTAATGGACATCCTTGATTTGCAGGGAGTTCCATAAATGAGGTTTGATTATTATGCAACACACACCAGTTCTTGTTCTGCTCCAAAGTACACCTTCTATCACCCCCTGCTCCAGGCAGCCCACCAGAGGGGGATCACCGGCCCCAGAGTGGACCTTCCCCTGGTCCGGCCCGAGGCAGGAGGCCTGAGAACTGGTACTGAAGGACCATCCTGTTCACACTAGTGCTCTGTGCTTTGGTCTTGGTCTCTCTGAAACCCTGACACCTCTGTATCTAATAACTAAATACGTCATGTCACGCCTTAAGATTGTATTTAGCTAGAACTCTAGCTCTACTCTAACTTTTTTTTTTAATATTCAATTTTAATGGTAATCACTAAATGAATTTCATTACATTTTTAAGTTGATAATTGAATATATCAACACATTTCCATGGATTGTGATGATCCGCGTTGTGAGAGCGTAACGCTGATATCATGTATCAACACATTTACATGCACTGTGATGATGTGCTGCTGTGATGATGATCTATTAGGAGGGGGCCCGCGGCTGGTGGACGGCGGTCCCGCCTCGCCGGCGCCAGGCGTGTCTTCTCTGCAGACGATGGTCCAGCACAAGGCTGCGCCTCTCCACGTCAGAAAAAAGACTCTACCGCATGACCCGAAAAAAACAAAGGACATGCATGGTGTAGCCATTTGAATATATTATCTATATCAGCGGGACTCCAGATGGAGGATTTCAAACAGCAAAGTGTACATTATCAAGACTACAAGTTTAATAGCGGTAAAAAAACTCGCGGCTTGGCACGGGGATCTGAATACAAAGGTGTTGCTTCAGAAGCAATCAGACACTTTGTTGAGCACTCGCTGCTACAAGCCAATCTATTCTTTTAGAACAATTCCCTTATTAGCTGTTATTTTTGATAGATTAAAATCCCACAACGACAGTTATGTAGTAGTTGTAAGTGAGTGCGATGCATGGCTGCTTCATCCTTGCCTTGTTTATGTGTGTGTGTGTGTGTGTGTGCGTGTGCGTACGTGTGTGCATGTGCGTGTGTGTGCGTTTTCGTGTGTGTGTGTGCACATGCGTCTCTGTGCGTGTATGTGTGTGTGTGTGTGTGTGTGTGTGTGTGTGCTGAAGACCCGCCTGGGGACCGGCCGGTGAGGCGCCGTAAGCAGCCGACGGTGAGCAGGGAGCCCGGAGCAGCAGCAGGGAGGGCGGGCAGAGAGGGCCCCGCCAGCCTGACCGCCCTGCCACCCACACCCCCCGCCACCCCCGCGTCCCGGAGGGCAGACCCCCGGAGGGCAGACCCCCGGACCGCAGCGGGGTTGAGCTGGGCCCCTAAGAGCCCTGCGGTCAGTACACACCGGAGGGCTTTAGGTGGTGTTTAGTTGTAGATGCATGAAAGGAAGGTGATTTAAAATAATTTTTATATTATCCTTAATTATGATTTGATTTGTGTTTACATTTTTCTAAATGTTGTATTGGTAAATAAATAAAACTATTATAACAATTATTATTAAAAGAATAACCAGTATTTTAATATAATAATTACTATTATTATGATGATACTATTATTATTATTATTTTTATATCACATATTATCTTGCTATAATTTCTTATAGACCTACTTATAGATTTACTTATCTACTACTACTACTACTACTACTGCTACTGCTACTGCTACTGCTACTACTACTACTACTAATACTACTACTACTACTACTACTACTGCTACTACTACTACTACTGCTACTACTACTGCTACTGCTACTGCTACTGCTACTACTACTACTACTACTACTACTACTACTAGTACTACTGCTACTGCTACTACTACTACTACTAATACTACTACTACTACTACTACTACTGCTACTACTACTACTACTGCTACTACTACTACTACTGCTACTGCTACTGCTACTACTACTACTACTACTACTACTAGTACTACTGCTACTGCTACTGCTACTACTACTACTACTAATACTACTACTACTACTACTACTACTGCTACTACTACTACTACTGCTACTACTACTACTACTGCTACTACTACTACTACTACTACTACTACTACTAGTACTACTGCTACTGCTACTACTACTACTACTAATACTACTACTACTGCTACTGCTACTACTACTACCACTACTAATACTACTACTACTACTACTACTACTACTGCTACTGCTACTACTACTACTACTACCACTACCACTACCACTACCACTACCACTACCACTACTACTACTACTACTACTACCACCACCACTACCACTGCTTCAAAGCCCTTCCTCTGCCTCCAGCTGTCTCTGCTGGGCGGTCCCGCGGCGGCCGTCAGCCAGTTCCCCTTCTCCATCGCCCACGGCCGGGTCGACCCCGCGGCCGCAGACTTCTGCCTCTTCAAGCAGCAGTTCTGCCTGCTGTGGGGCGGGCTGGACGCCCTGCGCGCCCTGGAGACGCTGCTCCGGCGCTTCGCCGTGCCGCTGGCGCGCGTCAACGGCGAGAGGCTGGCCGAGTGCGGCCTGGGCCGCGACCTGGCCTGGGGCTGGGCCACGCCCCCGGTGTCCGCCCTGCTCTCCACCCTGGACAACCAGTCCGAGGTGTGGGCTCTCCTGCTCCGGCCCGGCCAGCGCTACAGGGGCGAGGGGGGCGAGGAGGCGGCCGCCGTCCGGGTCCAGACCTGGTGGAGGGGCCGGCTGGCCCGCGCCGCCTTCCTGCGGCACCGCCGGCGCGTGTGGGCCGGGGGCGTCCTGGCCCTCGCCTGGTGGATGTGCCTTCAGATGCGGCGGGTCAGGAAGGCCCTGCAGACCCGGCGCAGCAGACAGCTGGAGAGCCACCGGCAGAGAGCCCAGGTACCACTGGGTCTCTGGTTACTTCAACGCTACACAGAAACAGGCTGCTTCTACCCCACACGTTTATCTTCATGACGTGTTTTGACTATTTGGAAAAAAGGGAATAATACAATTCAGCCATGCATCAGCCATGCCAATTCTAGCCCTGGCTTCAGACCTCAGTGGAGCTATAGGCCGTGAGAGGTACGCCCACTGCCTCACTGTACCTTCCTCCCCTTGGAGCAGGTGTCAAGTCCTTCGCTTTAGCGGCTACATCTCCCTGAACATGGCTGGCATATTAATTAAATGTCGAAACGCTTGTACCGTCATTGTCTGCACGCACGGTTTATGTTCTGTATGTTCCGAGCGTCGGAACATACGTGCGTACGTACGCCCGGTTAATTAGGCCTGCAGATAGTCCTCTGGCAGAGCGCATCGCGGAGCGCGCTGATTGAATTAATTGGTAAAAGAGCTTCGTAAGAAAGCATTTAATGGAATGGAGACGGCGGCGGCGTCTTAATGCACGGCGCGCCTCTGCGTGGCTCAGTGAGCGTCGTGGTGTGAGGAGCTCCATGTTGAGCTGTGGAGGGGGGGAGGGGTGCGGGGGGGTGGTAGAAGATGATGTGATGAGGATGGTGGAAGTCTGCATGCGTGTGTTTGCCTGGGGCCGTGTGTGTGCGTTTTTGTGTGTGTGTGCGTGTGTGCATGCACGTGTGCGTGTGCGTGTATGCGTGTGTCTGTGTGTGTGTGTGTGTGCGTAAGTGTGTGTGTGTGTGTGTGTGTGTGTGTGTGTGTGCACACGGGTGGCTTCACTCCCCACTCTCTCCTCTCTCTCCTCTCTCTCCCTGCTCTTCTTTATTTGCAGCATCTGGCAGCCAACTGGAAACACATCCAGTCCTCCACCAGGACCATTATCCACATTCCATCATTAGGTACCTCTCTCTGTGTCGGCATCACATCCACACGCGCCAGCAGGCACACGCACACACACACACACACACACACGCACGCACGCACGCACGCACGCACGCACGCACGCACGCACGCACGCACGCACGCACGCACGCACGCACGCACATGCACACAGCAGGCCCACCACTGCGCTGCTCCCAGCCTGTGTCTCTGGTCAAGGCTGCCTGTCTTATTGAAACGGCCCTCTGCTGGAGACCTCTCCCAGCCCGGTGGCGTGCCGGGGCACGGGGCAATTTACTCCAAATCACCATTTAATCCTCAGAATAAGCAAATTAGACGTCATCTTCGGGTGTCCGCGTTGGGACACGCCACCACTCGCACACGTGTGTGCGTTTAACCCCAACGCCGAGGGGAAAACAACATTGATTTAAAAAGGAATCAGCATCGACATAGCCCACTTTTTCCTCCACAGTGCGTTACTGCGTGTGCTGCGATCCCGTCTCCGTGTTCCCATCCCAGAGCGGAGCCCCGCATTTAGACTGTAATCAGCAGTGTGCGTTGTAAATCATTGAGCGATTGTCTAAAATTATTAAGCCTAATTACCAGCAGATGGAATGCTTTATTTGCACTCGGGGTGGCTACGGAGAGTGGCATGTGAGCAAGGATAATTAGAAAGTTGAACCCCATTGTTGTTAATTAGCATGAATCCAATCATTTAATTACCTTTATTCATTTGAGGATTCTCTCTCAGGCAGAGATCCAGACAGACAGACCCAATCCTGGAGGGTGTCACTGCGTGTGCACACACTCCCACTCAAGGCTCCTAGCAGGCCGCCCAGGCTATATTTAGGCGACGATAATCAACACCATGACAATAACAGCACAACGCCCGACCTGCATGGTTTATTTACTCGGTCGCAGTAATTGTTCCAACCTTGTTATTGTGGCGTTGTTGAACTAGCACTGAGCGGAATACAATTACATTCATTCAGAAACCATTAACATCATTAAGCTAATTAATTTCAGCAACCCATTTAAAATATTGTATTCAAACCCTGGTGCCTTTTAGTAGGTCAGGACATCTAGTCCAGACCGACGGGTGGGGGTGTCTGTGAATGTGTGTGTGTGAGCAAGGTGGATACGAAACACTTGTGTAAGTGTTATTTATACTAATATGCTACAATAACACTTAACACATATTTAATATCTACAATAATGTGATCATCGTTTTACAAATCTCCTCGTAACAACAGCTTAAGGCGGATGCTAATGAATGATGTTTTTAGCGTGGAATGCGTTTCCCTCTTTGCGACAGGCTACAGTCAGAGACAGCGTTCGCAGTTGAAGGACTTTGGCATCCTGCAGAATACGCAGATAAGCAGACTGGCTGACATCAGAGGTAGGGGAGCTCTGCATTGTTTCATATCTATGTGATGTAATGTAATGTAATATAATTTAATATAACGTAATGTAACGTAATTTAATGTGATGTAATGTAATGCAGTGTAACTCAATGTAATGTACTATAATGTAATGTAATTTAATATTACATTACTGTTAAATGTAATGTAATGTAATTGAATGTCATGTAAAGTAATATAATGTAATGTAACGTAATGTAATGTAATGTAAAATGTGATGTCATGTAAAATGTGATATAATGTAACCTAATGTAATGTGACCTAGTATAATGTAATGTGATGTCATGTCATCTACTGATCCAGATTTGCCCCTCTCCCCCCTCGCCGCTTGTTGTTTCAGACCCCAACGTGGATGTGATCTACGTGGCCCCCCGGCCCCCGGGCAAGGACGTCACTGGCTACTACGCCAGTCTGCTGGAGCTCCAGGCCCCGGGGGCCCCTGAGGGCCCCTCAGGGCCCTCGTCATTAGGGAACCACAAGCGCTTCACCATCATCACACCGGAAGCCCTGGACTACTTCCCGGTGAGCTTTATGCGTACGGCTGCTAGTCGTCATCTAAGAGTGGGTCAGGGCTCTTAATGTGAAATGCCTGATCTAGGATCTGGGTGGTTGAGGGCTCTTAATGTGAAATGCCTGATCTAGGATCTGGGTGGTTGAGGGCTCTTAATGTGAAATGCCTGATCTAGGATCTGGGTGGTTGAGGGCTCTTAATGTGAAATGCCTGCACTGGCCTGTAGAGGGCACCAGCCTGCTTGAGGACTACCACTGATACAACTGGTTTAATGTTTTCTAGCTAGAAAATGAACATGGAAAACATTTAGACATTTAGGTTATGAAAATAGAACGGTAACACAACGGTTAAAATTGGCTAAATGTTTCTTGCAGAGAATAATCATTCTTTACTTAACGTATTTCTCACCCATTTATTTAAACTAAACTTCTTCCTATTATTCAACTGTTACATTTTATTAACTGTTTAAAAAAAAAAAATATATATATATATATATTTTTGGATAAAATATTCATTGGTATGAACCTCATAGATATCATAGATGACCAATATGTTCATATAAATGTCCGGTACCACTCCAACCCACAACGTGTTGTGTTGTGACTCCCACCATATTAAATGTATTACATGGTAGATTCTTATTAATTTCTCCATTGATTTTCCTGCTGTTCTGTTGTTAAACTGTGCCAAGCGGTGTTGCTGAGATGAATCACTGCTACCCACGGCTGGCAGCGCACTCTGCCAGTGACAGAAGGGATAATTCCATGTGGATCAAATAAATACAGATGTGAAGTAATTAGTTGTATTCCCAAGGAGCTCATTGCGAGGACACATTAAAGGGGTGAAGGATTGGGTAAACCGTCCACTGGCAGCTTGTATCAATTCAACCTGCTGCAGTACAGCAGAGGTCACCACCCGGGTGGCTCCTACAATAATAGATCTGTTGTCTGCTCACTTTGATAAATCAGACTCAGGTGCGCTCCTCGGACGCGCCACACAGAGCCCCTCGGTGCGGCGCTCACCGCTCCCTCTCTCTCTCTCTCTCCTGTGTGGGTCTCTCTCCCCCTGCAGACCCACAGCATGTGCCTGTCCACGCTGCTCAAGTACAGCCCGGGCGCCCTGCGCCGCATCAGGGGCCTGGTCCAGGGGAGGCGGGCCTACATCGTGGGCGGCGTGGCCCACGAGGACGACCTGGCCGTGGCCGACGAGCTGGGCGTGGCCATCCTGGCCTCCGAGCCCGAGGTGGCCCGGCGCTACGGCACCAAGACCGGAGGGAGGGGGGTGTTCGCCGGGGCGGAGGTGGCGGTGCCCCCGGGCCACGGGGGGATCCACTTCCTCCCTGAGGTGAGAGGCAACAACCCGGCCAAAGACAACGCTAAACACACCCTGAGGTCCTCGCCCCCCGGGGAAGCACCCTGCTCCGCCCCGGGAGAGGCTGACGCTTGTTCTCTCGTGTTCCGGTGTGTCCGTGTCGGCGGCTCAGCTCCACGAAACTCTGGCTCAGCTGGTGACGCTCAACATGGAGGTGAAGCGTTGGCTCTTCAAGATGGACGCTGAGTTTGGCGGCCGGGGCACGGCCTACTGTGACGTCTGCCACCTGAGCTGCCACGGTCGGGCCCTGCAGGAGTACCGGCGCCTGGGGCCGGAGCTCTGGAGCCATCAGTGGACTCAGGTACAGATGTTTTCCGTTGAGGAGAGGGCCGTGCACCTGCCGCCATAGTCCAAATACCTGATTTTACTTCATCTGTATGATACATTCGTTTTCTTGCGATAATGCGTTCAAAACACTTCACACCATTAGATGCGTTCCTGTCAGGGGAGTGTGTTGAAGTGTGTGTTGAAGTGTCGGTCACAGTGAGGTCACGCAGTGACCATCGGTCAGCTTAAGGTAAGGGTACAGCCACACAGCGGTCCCTGTGGTACAGTACGTTTAAGTAACACGCAAACTGAGAGCATTAAATCAATGGCTATCTCAGCATGCTGACACCCACAGCCTGGTCTAATGCATGTACGCGTTGAGGGGTTGAGGGGCGCCATAAACACTGGGACACAGCGCCCTGGCTTACCCCCCAGCAGTGGAGGTCGAGGCTTCTCACCTGACCCCCAGTATAATATCATAGACTGGGAGGACTGGGAGGGAGAAATGTGTTGGTTGGTATTACATCTCGAGTGCTTGCTTTCTTTTGCAAGTGACGCTCAGAAATACGCGGACTGAGTCTGGGACAGGTTGTAGGGACGCCTTTCTTGAACGAATCACAGTCGACTCGTTCCTTACAGAACACAAAACAAACCAAATGATCCAAAATAAACAATTGATCAGTAGCAGCGAAGTGCTGGTTGAGTATTTGAATGTAAACTCACCTTCTAAGCCTGTGGCTCTCACTTCTCATATACTTACAAAGTAGCCTTTGATTTTCTGTCAGGCGTTAATTACCGTATTTGGCCGTTTAACAGGGAGCTTCCTGTAAACTAATTACAGGCTAATCATTGTGGGCTTGGAGCACAATGATTTTACTCTTTATTTCATTTCAAAGCACAAACAGCCCTCCCAAGCTTCTTATGGTGCTTACTGCTTTGTTCCCATTAGCTGCTTTTTGAGTCATTCTGTGTGTGTGTGTGTGTGTGTGTGTGTGTGTGTATGTGTGTCTGCATACATGTAAGTCTGTGTGTTGTGTCGGTTTGTGTGTGTGTGTGTGTTTTTTCCAGGGCTGTAATTGTTGTGTCATTGGTGCTGTTAATTATTGCAGAGCGAGAGCGAGAGAGAGAGAGAGAGAGAGAGAGAGAGAGAGAGAGAGAGAGAGAGAGAGAGAGAGAGAGAGAGAGAGAGAGAGAGAGAGAGAGAGAGAGAGAGAGAGAGAGAGAGAGAGAGAGAGAGAGAGAGAGAGAGAGAGAGAGCGCTCGCCCAGGTCCATAATGGTGGCTGAGGCGGCGCGTGGGAGTAAATGTGTTTGTCTCACCAGCTGGGGTCCCATGGAGAGGGAAGAATGCCGAGGCCCCCCCGGCGCAGGCGGGCTGCCTCGGGGCTCCGGGGCCATATGGACACAACACTTAAACTGGCCTTTATTCTGCACCTTGCTCTTTTAATCAAAGGCAAGCGCACGTCCCGCGCGCCGCGCCGCGAGAGGCTCGCCGGCGCCCGGCCCGGCTCCCGCCGCGTTGTTTCAGCGCCCTCGCCAACACCAACGGGCCGCTCGCCGCGTTTTATACACCACGCTGTGTGGAGTTAGAGGACGTTAATTCTAATGTCATGGGCTCCTTCAGCACAGAGCGTCATTATGCATGACGCGCTGACGCATTTAACATAACAAAACATTTCGAGGTACAATCAAAAGTGTATGAATATTTCATGGTGGATTTATCTCTTTGCCGCGCGCGGCCCCTACCGCAGCAACAGTTGCTGCCGCACTCAAAGCGCGGCAGCGTATTTTGACATATAGCGCTCATTACTACGGCATAAAAGATTTAGTGCTAATAGCAGTCACCGTGACAGCGTGCAGGACTCCCTCAATTAACAACACTCTGGAGGATGTCGCCTGTGTGTGAGGAAGGGCTCATTACAATATCAACACTGTTATATTAAGAAGAAAGAATGGTAACAGACTTCTAGCAGACTTCTGATTAGTAAAGGAGACATGGACGTACACGGTTTACTTAAAAAAAAAGCGGTCCGATTCCCCCAAAAAGCAACGATCCCCCAGAACCCGTGATGAGCTCCCTCCTGTGAGGATCTCATGCCTGCGTGTCGCGCCGCTTCTTTGTGTGCCTGCTGGAGCCTTGGCATCACCAGAGACGCCGGGCATATGTTTTAATCACCGCCTGGCCTGAGAGGGGTGACTTTGCAAAGGGGGCAGCCAGCCTCCGACGTCAACAAGGAAGCCATGTGCTCGTCCAACAAAAAGATCTGCCCCTCTGTTTCCTCCAGAGAACAAGGAAAGCTGTGTCTGGAGGGGCAGAGAGAGGGACACGGAGGAGGAGGACAAAGCCTGTCCCCTCCCAGGGACAGCGGGGAGAATGGGCCCGACGGGCCCAAATACAGGGAGGCCCGAATGTTGCAGGATCCCCCCCTGTGCCGCAGACACACCCCCCCCCCCCCCCCCCCCCCAGGTTCCCTCTAAGCCTTTCTTCAAAGAGAGGTTAAAGATGTGTACATCTGCAAACATACAATGCCTGAAGGGGCTGGGGGCATGCAAACACTTAAACACTGCGACACCCAGCTTGCGTATGGATCATTAGGCACCACAGGGCCGAAATGACACCTAATAGCCTGGGCAGATGGAGCATTTCCTGCAGGGTCACGCCGCGCCGCAGCCCCTCTCCTCTCCTCTCTCTCTCTCTCTCTCTCTCCAGTATTCAGGTGTAGCTTCATCAATATGAGCGGACAAGAAGAGGCTTTTAAAGGCTCTGCTCTGTAAATATCGGCCACGGTTTCTGTTTTAGTACGGACGTAAAAACAAAATAACTGTGAATTATTTTTTTACCACAAAGGATTTTGCATAAATTCCCAAGGGATTTGTTGTTGAATCATGCGCGTTAGGTTTCCAGGAGATGCAGTTCCTCCATCGTTTTTTTTTCCTCTGTTTGTAACAAGAGAGAAATTAAATCGGGGGGGCCTACATCTCATTTCATTATCCAGGCCGCATGGACAGCAACGGAGCAACGCTCCAATCCTATCGCAGAGTCCTGCTCGCAGTTTAAGTCCAAATAATTTATTGCAAAACAAGCAGTTTTCATTTGTTTCTGCCCCGCTGTTTCACTGAAGCACACAGGCAAGGCCCCGGCTGAGCGCGCTCTTCCGTTGAAAATGGCACGCGCTCCCTTACCCTCTCTGCCGCGCCATTGTGTGCTTTATGGCTGGTGTAGGGAGCAGGGAGACACGCGTGTAGTGTGTGACCTCGCCTCTCATACCGCAGCTCGGATGGGAGAATGCTATCGCTGACATTACTGGAATACCAACGTGCTGCACGTTCTCTTCTTCCGTACTAATGCCAGAAAATGCTCAGAAGGAAGTGATATATTTAACAGTCAGGGAGTAAAAAAGAGGATCATCTTTATCATTGTTATTTTTGAATGCGGGTTTTCATTTCTTGATCGTAAATTGTGTTAAAACCACACAAGCACACAGTCGGTGTGTTTGCTCACACACACACTCACAGACTGCATTTAGTACGACACACAAAGACCAACAATCACATGAGAGTGCTATGCAACTGTTTTCAGGTGGACACAGTAAAAGTTTGCAATTAACAGCATAATTAAGTGGCGAAACCATTACTTCGTTTCCTAGTTACAGAAACAAGAGAGTACTATCGATCCCCTGTCAGGCCGTGATTGATCCCCAGACGGCGGGGGGGTTTGCTTTAGGTATTCATCATCTGCCCTGGCCCTGGGTAGTTGTTATGGAGGTCTCCCTGGCTTGTGAGTTAAAGCCATTAGGCTCTCGAGGCCTTCTGATAATAGGCTGTCACTCCCAGATACGCCCGACAGACACGCACAAAGAGATTGAAGCGGCCCCCTAAACAGGCGCGCTAACCATAACAGACAGTTACAGCAGTGAGTGGGCGTCTACGTGGCTGCGGCGGTGGACGCGGGGAAAATGGTCTCAATCCCAACGGCAAAAGGTGGATGTGATTTGACCGCCTTCACTCGACTAGTACGAGCGTGCTACAGTGTTGAGAGCTCACTGTACGCAGAGCGGACTCCACCGCTGGGATAACTGTTGATGTTCCACCTGATGTGGATTCTCTGACACCCCCCTTCTGCTTCTCCGCAGGAACACGTTGTGCGTATGTATGTGGACCAGATCCCGGCGTGGCTAGCCCGCCATGCCCGGCCTGCCAACACCTCCTGCTACCCCGACTGGGCAGGCTTTCTGAAAGCCTTCCTCCAGCGAGGTCAGCCTCCTATTGTTAACCGTTGAATGCTTTTCACTCAGGGAAGAAATAACAACATTTGGGTGTCCACTCTTAATTTCCTATGCCTTTCTTTAGTGGCCAATAATGTAGTGCCCTTTTTTATTGAATAACAAATGTATTTCTTTGGACAGATGTCCTGCCCTCATTTCCTCCTGCAGCTGTGACTGCTCATGCCTCAAAACTTCTTTTTTTTTTTTTTAAACAACTAACAAAGTAGAAAAATAACTTCAAACGAGAAAAAGAAGTTAAGAGTTGGCGAGTGCACAACTTTTCTCCCTCCCTGTGTGTGTGTGTGTGTGTGTGTGTGTGTGTGTGTGTGTGTGTGTGCCCAGGGGGGCTGGTGGAGGCCTTCCCCCCCTCCCACAGTGTCACCTGCCTCACGGTAGATCTGCTGCTGGACCCCGGGGGGGAGGTGAGCGTGCTGTCCTGCGGCGACCAGCTCCACGGCGCCTGTCGGCTGCAGACCCTGGGCTCGTGCGTCCCCCAGGCCTCGGTACGCCCCGACGCCCTGCACGCTCTCTGCGCCCGCGTGGGCCGCGCCTGCCTGCAGCGCCGCATCCTGGGGTACGTCTCCGTAGACCTGGCCACCTTCCTGGACCCCCGCACCATGGAGCAGAAGGTAAGACGCCGGGCGTGGGGGGGGGGAAGCGTGTGAGTTCAGTTTAAAGCCGTCTCCTGTCAGGTGAAGATGCGTTTTTTTTTGCGATGCGCCGGGGGTGTCAGAGGACTCCATTTCGCCGCGCGCGGTCAGGGAGATCAATTTTTAGCCACATCGTGGGATTATATATTTCTTTCTTAGATAGATGCCTCCCCCACTTACTGCCCCCCGGGGACCCGCAAAACGGGGAAGAACACAGTTGGCACGCGGCCAAACGTTTCACAAGGCCGCGTAATAAACTGTCAGGTCTCATTGTGTCAATACGCTGATTCCACCGTTTAAAGGCCGACCTTTCACCCCCGCGACACTCAGGAATCTCGGAGCTACCTTATCCTCCAGACAATAGGTCATCCTAAAGTGATCTGACCGCTGGCTGGGAATACCTTGTCAGTGTTTAACCCCTGACTGGTCACTTGCTCCGCTCCCCTTCCTGATATTTATCTTGCTATTATATGGAGCGGCTCTATAGCCACCGTATCTTATCTGTCACATTTTGATGCGTTGAAACCTGCAGGATTTATGGTATTGCGAGGAAGGCGCGATGTGTGATGGGCTAAAGGCTGGAGCGTCACGCATGTAGCCACATTGACTACCTATTGATCCAGAGCAGGGGCAATGAAACGCTTCTCTTGACGAATTGTGCTATAAAATGAAAACTGAAACTAAAACACTTAAAGGAATAGAATTGTTTTACAATTCTGCAAAAAAGTGATGATAAATGTTTTTATCTTCCTCTCAAAAAAGACAATGAAAAAATAATTACAATGAAAAACCTTTTTCTTTGCCTGTTTGTTTTTTACTCGCTATATATTAGTTAATTTCTCTATTTGCATAATTTGTTTTCCATTTGGTTTTGACGCTGTGTGTACGATCATAATGGAATTCCAATCCGACGGCGATTGAGGACAGATTTGCAGAACGGAAGCAGCCACTAGAGGGAGTTGTGTTATGGATTTGGTGAAGGACTTCAAGCAGGCCAAGCCAATGCAAATTGTCTTGCTTTGGCGTTTATATGGATAATTGTATAATACTTTAATGTACTGCAGGTAAAAATGAATTAGTTGTATTTGGTATGGATTATGTTGGTATTTTGGTATTTTGGAAGTATTATGTTGGGTAAAGATGTTTAGGTACTCAAATTCACTGGCTAACTAACTTTGGTTGGGCAGAACTTAATGACATAATCTTGGGCACACACACACACACACACACACACACACACACACACACACACACACACACACACACACACACACACACACACACACACACACACACATACACACATCCCAACTAGACACATTCACAAACTAGGTCTTTATATATTATATATATATGGCATATATATACATATAATATATTTATATATTAATTATATATATATATATAGTTCTTGAATTAAAAATGGATGACTTACATATGACTTATCAATTATCTTTGACAGTTACAGTGCAGCCTGACAATTAATTTTACATTTAACGAAGACCCTAACTGAATATAGCTCATTGTCACTTTTATCAAGAACTGACCGCAACAGCCTGCACCTCAATTGAAGGCAGATCCATTATAGTCTGAATCACACCCCTACACAGGCACACATGCACACACTCACACACACACACCATGCACACACACACACACACACACACACACACACACACACACACACACACACACACACACATTACCGCGACGGACAAACCTGTCTGGATTTAAACATCCATTTAGATTCAAACCTGTTGCTAAAAGCCGCCTACTTTATTTGATGGAAAGAAGTGGGTCACATATGTTTGCCCTTGCAGTGTTTTTTCCTCCTCCACATTGTGGAACGGCGGGGTCCCATCTGCAGCATTAAGGTTTTTAATGAAAATGCAAGGCTATAGAAAACAGGTACAATCTGGGTTTGAGATTTTCCCCAGCTTTGTTAAGAGGGACAATGGGACACTGCGGTTTGATGTTGTGTGAGTGGAGTGAATGGCTCCGTGAAGTGTGTCCATTGGGGCCTTATGCATCAACCTGGGGGCCACATGGGCCCTTATCCATTCAAAGGTTGCTACCTTTAACTGTCCCAGATTACCGGGGGACCCGTATCCTGTGAAATGCCTCACACCAGCCTCCATAATTTATGTATTTATTTACTTATTTCAATTTTTCATTAAACCTACTGCTTATGATAATAACTGTAATATGAGTTGGGGTTATTTTCATACATGAAGACGAATAAAGAGAATTTATGCCATTCTTCGGTCTTCACTAAATCTTAAATGAACCTTGAACAATATATGCAGACATACAGGTGGCTTTTTTTCTAATACATTTATTTGAATCACAAATTGTTGAAATTTAAATCAAATATAAGTGCTTCTCAAAATTTGAATTGCCTTAGATCCCCCATTTATTGTCATTATTCCCTTTAAGTATCTACACTCCAAATCAATGTTTTTGTATAATTTACATTAAGACATTCTAAAATATTGATAATTCTTTATTATAAGCAATTGTCTCACCCTCAAAGAGATTATTGTCTGCTCCACACAATTCTCTTCATCATGACCTCCAACCTGTCAGAAGGGATTTGGCCACTTCTCAGTCAACAGCCCAACAGTTTATAATACAAAAGAAGAAGAAGAGGCGTCCCACTGATGGGCCTGGAGCGCGGTCAGACGTCCGTGTGCCAGAGCAGGCAGAGCGGCGGTAGGCAGAGCGGCGGTAGCCAGCGCGGCGTGCGAGGCAGCCAGCTATTTGCATTCGATGGCAGCAGCGCTTGCTTTGACAAATAGGAACCGCACACGAAGGCAGGCGACTGCCACTTAGTTATTAACAACTCCTTCACTCGTGATTTATATGCCATTTTGAAGTGAGGGCATAGCTATTAGGATGTTATCGGGGAAAATTAGCCCCGTTTAAGGAGAAGGCTACGACCGTACCTGACCCCTTAATATACTTATAATGACGCCATTTACCACACATATCACAAGTGTGTTCCGCACCAGACGCGGGGCCTAGCAGACTAACCATTGGTTCAGTGCCATACCGCTGCATTTAGAATAGGATGCTCTCTACATGGGTGGTGTGGTCTCTCTTAATGCTGACACACACACACACACACACACACACACACACACATTAACACACACACACACACACACACACACACACATAAACAAACATATATACGCACACACACACACACACACACATATATATACCCCCCCCCCCCCCACACACACACACACACACACACACACATTAACACACATTAACACACACACACACACACACACACACACACACACACACACACACACACACACATTTATACACACACACACACACACACACACACACACACACATATATATACCCCCCCCCCCACACACACACACACACACATTAACACACATTAACACACACACACACACACACACACACACACACACACATAAACAAACATATATACGCACACACACACACACACACACACACACACACACACACACACATACACACACACACACACACACACATATACACAAACACTCACACACACAAACACACACACACACACACCCATACACAAACATACACACACACACACACACACACACACACACACACACACACACACACATATATTTTTATATATATAGCTGAATGATTTAACATTGTTTCTCCTCTCCCTGCCTTGCTCAACATGGATAATATAGCAAGGAGTTAAAAGGTATCACCCTTATTTAATATCGTTGTGAATGTTTAATACTTCCTTCAGCAACAACAAATAAACCACATATTGCTATTATTGGATGCTCCTAGATCATCTCTTGATTGTGATCTTCTTGGTTGTGTGTGCAGGTGTGGGCCATCGATCTGGACCTGAGGTACAGCGACCAGCTGGCCCTCACACAGCTGCTGCTGGTGGTGACAGGAGCGACTCTGGACTGCCGCTCCTGTCGTTTACTTGTGCCGCTGCCGATCCAAGAGAAATCCCTTGAGAGTCCATCCACAGTACTATCCCCTGTTCCTTTCCATAGACTCTATCTTTACCTCCGCATCTCTGCTCTTCTGTGGACTTCACTGGTTGACGTGTCAGCTCACGGTGGCTTCAGTGAATTACTTTAATTTGTTTTCGGGAATAGTCTGGTTCAAACGCAGTAGAGCCTTCAAAACTAATTATTTCCAACCACAGTGTTCTCACCGATTGATCAGTGCTTTTGCAATGGATTTTTGTTAAATACAACTAAATACTGTAATTACGTACTGAGCCGAATTGGTGTTTAGTTGATGAATTCATTATCATTTTGATAGATGAGCCTAAATAAACGAGACATTAATAATTCATAGCACATTCATTATGCATGTGCATGTGTGCTTCAACACCTCATCAGCCCGGTGCCGGGCCCTAAACAATAGACGTCCTTTATTAGCAGCATGCCCGAGTTTACGCTTGTTGATCCCAGTTTGTTTTATTTGATCAAACTGTTAGCCAGTGGCCTGGCGTTTCCCCCCGCACAGCTTTTCAGCCCCTGCACCGGTTAATGGCTTTAGCCCCGGCTATCATTAGGGGCCTGCATATTACAAACACAATTAAATCCCTGCTGGACGCTTTTATCGTCTGTGCGAGGGTCCGGTATCTGACAGCTATAAACGCGCGGCCATCGCGGCGAGTTATGGTCCGCCTCCCGAGCTCAGCGGGTCTGAGTCCCGCTGCTGCTGTCTCTCCAAGGGGCCGACAGGGCCCCGGGGCGGGGGGGCTCTCTGAACTATATCCCACCTCTCAGTATTCAACCTCTGGAGCGTTACTTGTTTTTTTTTATGTATTTGTAGAGTCTGAGGATCCCCGAATCTTTGAAAGACTCGTTGATGAAAATATAGGTCATGCATTTCTAAGCGATTTTTGCATTGTGATTAATAGGAGTTTTTTTTTTTTTTGTCCTTCAAGTGTTGTACAGGGAGTGAATCGCGTACCTTATTAGCTTCAACATTTAATTATTTGTTTGGCAAAAAAAAAAAAAAAAAAGGGGGAACCACTTGTCTTGCAATTTTATTATTGACTGAAGTGTAATTGCCGTTGGGCATTTGGTGCTGACAATCTGGAGGAGAAATGGCTGATCCCTGTGAAGAGTTTTTAAAGTGTGTGAGATGAGTGAACACAATGACCTCCAGGCACGCCTGCTACTGGTAACTTACCATTAACTATGTTTTAGAAGTCAGTGTGCAGGCGTTAGGCAGAGACTCTTACAGATCCTCATGCAAGGTCACAGACTGCCATGGAGGTTTCAAACCCAGAACCTTTCGGCTGGCAGTCAAACACAACTAGACCTGATTGTCTAATGATTGGCTGTGTTCTGTTGTTGTTGTTTTTCTCCCAGCATGCTCCCCGCTACGCCGTGCTAGTGAACCGCCTGCTCCACACCAACCTGTCCATCTTCTACCACAGCGTGTTCTTTAACATGTGCAAGGCTCACGGCATTGGCTACGACACAAAGGTAAACACAGTGTTGACCCCACCGTCTCTTATGATTGATTCTATCTCAGGGGTGAGAGAGAGAGAGAGAGAGAGAGAGACACTGTCCACTGACATGTGATGTTGTGTTGTGTTGCAGAGGAAGAAAGGCACAGTGTTTGCTCTCCATGACAGCAGAGAGAGACACAGCATTGGGATGTTGTGAGTATCTTTTACATTGCGTTGTTACAGTTCATGTAGTCCCCCCTCTCCCCAGCCATAGAGACGGATGACACTTCACTTTTGAGTCCAAATCTGTGAAGCATCACTTAGAAATAAGGTCACTTAAAATAATAACACTAAAGATTTCTAATACTTCCAAATCTGTAATTTACTGATAATATACAAGGCATTATTTTCAGTTACCTATCTATTAAACTATTCCTTACAAAGAAAACATGAACAGTAGAAAGGCTACATGCAAACATTTACCTCACATTTCCTACCGTCATCAGATGACACGTGCGCAATTTAGATGACCACGGTTCCACGGACAGAGACAAAAGACTGTAATTTCAGTGGATTAGGGTCCGGGATCACTTTGCTCACTAAGATTATAATCCCCCTACGCAGGCTCAAAAGAGGGGGTTACTTAGGATATTTATTACGCAAATCCTTTGGCTTCCTCATCCTGTCTAATGGCCGCATAATGGTGAGGCACGACCGCGTCCCTCCCCTAAAGACTGCAATAGTGTCAGCTGAAAGTTCTCATTTACCCAGCGCTGCGGATAAACAAGGTGATTGTTTCTGGGCTGGCAGCAATGGGATCATTAGTAAACTCGTTTGTTTGGGGTGTCATTAATAGAACCGTCGGCGACGATCTCCTGGGATCCCTGGTGACCTTTGCTCGGAATCTGTCAGTCATTCATCAGGAAATATCATCCCCTAAAACACAAGGAGACACTAATTTCAAGGTACCTCGTTAATGACCTAACGATCGCTCCCTTCATCTTCATCATGACGTTGTGTTGTATATTCGGTCAAGCTTTCGCAGGACTTTTCTACATTCTCTCCATACACAGAGAGAGTGTAGCTTGGATGCTGTTTATTTGCAATATTTAAGGTAGTGATTATATGTTGATGTGTTTTATATCATTGTTAGGATTTGCTGAAGGACATTGAAGGTGTGCTGCAGATGGCAGCGCAGAACAAAGAGCAAGCATTGGAGGATGAAACAACTGAAGAGCTATCCGAATAATGTTAGGCTTCATGGGGTTTTGACTGCTTAATCAGACTATGTTGGAGCTGAAGCACAATGTATTGGCCATGTTATTATATAGTCAGGATAGATCTAGTTAATTTTAAATCATTTTGTTATATTATTTCATAAATGTAGTCACTTATCGAAACATAGATTAATGAGAAATTAGAAATAAAAACATAACCGGCTTTGCCAGTTTGCGTTTCGGTTCTTGGGTCTGGTAATCAGGGGGATCATCGGAGTGGTGTTCAGTCATTGAACGGAAACATTGGTTTAGCTCCGTTTCCAGCCGGATGATTACAGCGGAGGCACAAGGTGAACACCGCCAGTAGCCGACCAGAGAATGTTGTCATTCAACGTTGGTAGGCTGCAATTGTAAATATACAATTATCTGAGGTATGAAATGCGCAAAGAGCTGCATACATATACCACGTGTAGTCCCGTGTTGATGGGTTAAACATGATGTCGGCTGTGTTTTTCTACACAGAAGCGTGCTCATGTCGGTGGTAACGCGCCTTCATCATTAAAGTTTAGCGCTCTGTCTGCATGACATTAGCCTACTTGGCAGTGGAAAACTCATTTACCCGCATAGAATCGGATGCCAAACCGTTGTCTCCGCTTTTATCTTAGCTTTTAACCTCGTCTATATTGAGCCCGCATTGTCGGCTACGTTTGACCAGCTGGTTCTGCAGGATGAAGTTTCCACCATGCATACTACCATGTTGATCTGACCTTAACAGTTTTTTGCCAGTTTAGACCCAAACCAAGATACGAAAGACACAATGCAATCCAACATGAAGGAAGTATTTAGAAGGATGCATAACGTATTTCTTAAGGTAGTGTTTTTTCCAAGCACTCTGGGCAGAACAGGACCCCGTCCCACCGCCTCAGAAGTGCTGGACTGCCACCTGACGCAGCGGGGTCTGCCCCCCTGGACCTCCTACTGTGTTCCCTATAGCGCCGTACACAACGACCAGTTTGGACTGTCCAACTTTAACTGGAGTGTCTCGGGAACTAACTATCAAATACTCAGAACAGGCTGCTTCCCTTTTATCAAATACCACTGCTCAAAGGCTCCCCACCAGAACCTGGACATTGAAGACACGTTTTTTACCATCCTGAAAGTCATCAATCTAGGTTAGTGTGGTGTACGTGTGATTAATTTGAAGCAGACAATTAATGAAGTCCTTAAGTAAGTGTCATCCTCAAACATGGACAAATGTATCCGTGCGTTGCAGGTGTCCCCTGTTTAGCCTATGGTGTGGGCTGCTGGCTGGTGGTGGGCGCTTCTGAAACCGTGCAGACAAGTGTTGGGAAGGTAACGGTCTATTTTGCCTACAAAGAAGATGGAGCTCAGTACTGAACCAAGAATGCATCAAATGGGACACAGAGGACTAAACTAGTCAAGATATTATGTGAGACTGTAAAGTTGTTTTTCTGTTGCTATCTAAATGTTGATATTCAGTGCTCCTGCTTTCTTGAAGTTGGCAGTATTGTTAATTATTGTATTAATAAAGCGTATTCAATATTTATGAGAAATTGCAGTAGGCCTACTGTTTCACTTATTACTGTCTCGCAAAGCTTGAAGGTCTACTGAATGAAGTCATGAATAAGATCATCTCTGTTCACTATACAATTGGAGATGTTTTGGTTCTGTGGACCACCAGCTTAGACACCTACAAATAATCCAACTTATTAAGCAACAACATTTATTCAAGTAAAGTAAATCAACCCTTCCAACCGGCATAATGTTTTCTGTAGTACTTACTATGAAAACAGCTTTTGCTCTATTAGAAAAAAAATTTAATCACCTGAAAATACATCGATACCTTTAGTAAAGATCAGGTAAGGGTAAACACAACTAAAACAAAATGTATTATTTGTAAAGCCACAGGAGTGACCTTCCATAAGACACTAATATTCCAAGAATCTTTCCTTGAACGTTCAAAATGTGCCGACAATAAGGTTTCCCTTCCCGTCGTCCACAACGCACAGCTTCCCTGTGAACCACACTCATTTAAATAACTCATAGCTCATTTATTTAAAGAGGAATTAGTGATCAGTCTCCATGCAGCAGCTTGTCAATAGTGCCAAAGAAGAGCTGGTGACAGGACAGGTGTGATAAAATGGGTTTTAATTACCAAAGTGTGGCCCTTGTTGAGCGCGGGCTCCACAGCCCCTGTCCTCAAGGCCTTTGTGAGCCTTTGATTTCTGATAATGTGCTTTGCTGACGCGGCACGCTGCACCTCTGCAGCACGGACTCCGGCCCCTCGGAGACTCTGCTTGACAAACTGCCATATTGATTTCCCGCCCCCCCCTCCGCCCCCCGCCCCCAGCATCTCTTACTAATAGCATTTATCAGCGACCCCAATTTTCTGGCCTTGGCCTCTCTCTTTTAGCAACAATGAAGCTGAAGGAATAATTTCTTGTTCAACATGTAAATCAATGGACCTCTTGGCCCTTGGTCTTTATGTGTTCTGTGATATCGGCCTACATATCGTACAGACTGCGCCCGGTAACCTCCTTAGTAGAACCAATGCATTCTATTGAAAACTATTCTATTGATTCAGACATGGCTAGACTATCTGAACGCTCAGATATATTTATGTATCTTTAGAAATTAGATAAATCCCTATATGTAGGGTTTTGTTATCATTGTTGCTATTTAAATGATATTTGTGTGCATAGGTTTGGTGTTAGGTTAATGACACTTGTATATATGATGAACACATAATTCCTTATAATTCAAGTTTCAAACAGACAGAGTATGAACAAACTAGGCTGACCGCGCAGCAGCTGGGATAAAACCGACCCAAGTGCACCAAGATGGATAAAGACAACAAAAGGCACACAGCAAATAAGTTAAGGGTAGAACTCAAGTGGCTTTGATATCAGTGGTGGTAGTAAAACAAAGCAGACTTCTTATGCACAAAGCAAGTGAACCAGATGGTTTAGAAGCACTATCTTAGACCGTGACAATAAGGTAGCTGAGTCCAAATCATCAGCAATTTTGCAAAGTTTGCTTAGTCGAAATGAACCAAATGGGATGGAAAAAAAAGTCTAAAAAACAATGCATATTAAAGTTATGTTCTAATATACGCAGCTTTTTGCACAATAGAGAAACGATAAGAGTGATGAGTAAAACCATAAATATAGCAGTTCCATACCCTCAATTAAATTCTATCAATAGTTCACACTAAGTCAGGAGGGAGCTCGCTCCATCACCGTCCACGCACGGGCCTCTTAATCAGCGCGATGACGGCACACTATCGCTTAATCATGCTAATTGCCTGTGACAGGAACATTTACACACACTTAAGGAAATCCGATCTCCCACGTTACCAACCTGCACCCAAATCTCCCCCTCTCATCTCTGGCCTTTCTTTCTCGCCGGGACCTGAAAGTGTGCGTGGGGAATGCTCAGGCAACCATGTCTTAATTACTTATTGACCTTTTGACCCTCTAGCGGTGCATTGATACTGTAGCACAGAGACGTATTAGCATGGGGCCGCGACAGACCACAGCTTTGTGTCTGCCTATTAAGAGATGGTTGTGAGTCAGTGAAATCCAAGCCGTGTGTATGTGTGTGTGTAAGTATATAGGGTATTTGTTTTCCACGACTGCGGCACACTCTAACCTGCAGAGGAGGCCCCCGTTTCGGCCGGTCAGAGAGGCTTAGTGTGACACAGATCCCTGGGCAGCACCACCAGCGTGGTCTAGGGTGTCTCCAGCGTGCTACTCAGAGCCAGCAGGGAAGAGGATTGCTGCCTTGAGATCGGGGCCATCTGTGTTTTTGGTGTTACGTCGTCTCTTCCTTCTGAAGCGACTGCATTTTAAACAGTGAACTGCAGTTATTAGTGGTTGACAAGCAATGAATATCTCTTTCGTAAAGTTATATTGCATCCTGAACATGGGGAGGTTTCCTCAACAGGAACAAAACAACGTGGATAGATTGCGTTTAGTGTTGTTGTGTTGAGAACGTGTAAAACAATGCAGCCAGGGTTATAATTATTCTTCTCTGTCCAAAGTAATAGGAGCATTTCTTTTTGTGCTTGAAATAAAGTCGCTTATGAATAAAATGGCAATTCTGAAATCAATTATTTATCAGACCAAATTGCTGTATTTCCCCCCTCTCTCTGTCACATACATAGCACTGCCACACAAGTTGGCAGAAACAATTATTGTAGGAACAACCCCTGCAGCTAATGTGCATGAGGTTATCAGCGAGCCTGTAGATTGGCCAACCGCTTCCCTACCCCGACCTGCTCTGATAGCAGCGGGGGCACCAGAGCCATTAGTCACATTGCCGTGTGGATGGTGGATCACCTTCAAATTAAGAGTGGAGACACCACTGACTGCAGACATGCCGACATGCAGTCTGGCATGCCTCGCTATATAGAATCAATTTCAAAGCACCACGGAAAGGTAGTCACGGCATGTGTTGCCGTATATGGTGGATCACCTTCAAATTAAAAGTCAGCACAGTTAGACGTGGCATATGTTGATTCCGAAAGTTCTTGGCAGCAGGGCCTTGTGGATTCAATACAAACACTGCGGAGAAATATCCTCAATGTCGCCCCGGTGAGAGGGACCTTTTGTGCGGAGAAAGAAGTGCACCGTGTGTTGAATGAGAGTGCCACCAAATATGTTTGTATTTTATGTGTATCGCGTTCACCTTATTATGGGATTTTTGCATGTGTTTCTTTTTTTTGAAGGGGGGGGTGGTGGTGGTGGTGGTGGTGGTGGTGGTGGTGGTAGTGCTATTAAAAATCTATTATGGTGTATGTCTTCACCCAAGGGGGCAAACATTGTCATTACTAAGCAGAACGTAAGGGTTGACAAGTAGAGCCATATTTCTTTTTTTCTTTCTCTTTTTTCAGAAGCCCAAAGCCTCCATTGCAGGCGGGTGGGGGTGTGGGGGGGGGGGGGGGGGGGGGGTTGGACTGGTGGAGCAGCGCCGTACCTGCTGTGCCTATAAATGCGGTCAATGCTATGGACATTAGGTGTCTGAAATATCTTTCAATCATTCTATGGGCCATGTTCTTTTCCTCTTTTTCAATTGAAATGAATGAACCATACACATGGCGGTACACATTCCTCATCGGCTCGGAATAATTACACCTTACAACATTAGGAACGCATTCATTATCATCGTCAGAGTTTTATTTGTTGTAGTTTAATGCTTTATTCTTCTGATACAATGGGTTTGCGGCGGAGCTATTTTGTACATTCATTCATATGGCTTAATGTCTTCTCTTCTTCATTCTAGGTTGATTATTACTTTATTCCCACATCTCGCTATCGACGCGACATGGCGTTCCCTTCACTCGTACTCATTGCTTACTCTGTTGACATTATGAGTAATGGATTTTAATAGTTTTCCCCGACTTATCCCGAGAGTTAAATGAACTATCCATTTTCATTATATATTATGCAGTATTTAAAGTTTCAGCTCATTACAAAACAGCTCCCCCCCCCACCCGGCTGTCTTTTACCCCCCACCGGCAGGCAGTCAGGCTCCTCTAGCCACAGGCACTGCTTGATCTGTTTCTCTGAAGTCAGAATTAAAATACTCTCAAGTACTTATTTATTTATATTCCACCATCTCAGCCCTTAATGTCACAATATACATTTTGCCTCTGTTTCATCTGGTTCGTGATCGTCATCAGAGAATTGTTCATCAACGCTCCACATCAACACAGGCCTATATATTTTAGAATTTGGCACTTTTGGGTGTATTTTCTCGGGCCTTTCTGTTTTCTTGTGTGCAGACGATATGTGGGCCTGGAGATTTACATGAAGTACACCCTGCAGGCTGTGGCTGCATACAAACAGGGTCGTGGAATAAATCAATCCTGTCCTCAGAAACGCCTCATACCTCTTTTTTTTTGATGCTGCAGCTCTGTGATCTCCAATCTCTCTGCAAATGAGCTGCAGTCTCCTGTAATGGTTTTCTGCTTCTCGTGGGAGGCCGGTGTCTGAGCAAAGCTGCTGATTGAAGGGGAAATGTAATACAGGTGTAAAACGGACTTGATGGGGGTCTTACGCGAGGGTTATGCATTTTAACAGCGATATACATACGGTTACATATTTATCAAAGAATGCGGAAATTGTGCCGTGTTGGCGCCTTTCAAGGGCCTCCCCTCGGGGCCCGACGCTTTTCTGCTGGGGTGTTGTTAACTCAAGTGGAGAGCATCGCTATTATGTTGAATTAATAGGAATTAAGGGGCCTAAATTGGTTAAGTAAGCACATCATTAACAGTGAGTGAGATTGCTGTGGGTGTGCGTGTGTTTGTGTGAGTGTGTTTCTGTCTGAGCATGTGTGTGTGTGTGTGTGTGTGTGTGTGTGTGTGTGTATGTGTGTGTGTGTGTGTGCGTGTGTGTGCGTGTGTGCGTGTGTGTGTGTGTGTGCACGCACACGTGTGATACTTTTAAAGGGTTACTGGTACATAGCCGCAAGCCACGGACAAGGCTTTGAACTGAATTGACTATCCAGTAAAAAGACATAATAAACCGAATAGACTATAAAATATAATTCAATAATTGGCAAGAACTCTCGCCAGCAGCGGGTGAACAGTTCACTGTCTTAAGCGCGGAGCCCAGTGGGACTTCAGAGGGCGATGCCGGCGCAGGACTCGTGTAAAGTGGGCGCGTGACAAGGGTAAGACTCGGAGCCTGTGTCTTCCCTGGCTGGGATTCCCCAGAAGAGGTGGACTAATTGAGGTGTGTGTTTTTTTGTATCTGGCCTTGGTAATGGTGATGAGGCTATGGAAGAAAGTGGACTGTCCCCCTAGGCTGAAGGATAGGTTGCCTCAGCCAACCTTCTGTACTTATTGTCCAACAAAGGGGGAATTCGCTTAATGTAGTGCTTTGGAAAAAAGTGGATAATTGTGCGCACAATCAATAATGCACCGGAGCAGAAAATAAACGGCGCGCATGTGTGTGGAGCGTAGATGTGTTTTAGACGGTCAACTGCAATGGAGTGTGGCGGGATTCCCGTTTCAGCAATTCTCCCCGCTCTCGCACGACGACTGCCAGTGTGGAGCAATTTGGTTCAATTAAACGTATGCACGCATTTATGACACATAAAGGAAAGGTGTGTGCTTTACACGCCCGTGTTGCGTCCTGAGTGTATAGCCACTTTCTGTGTGTGTGCATAGCCTCTATCTGTCTGTGTGTGTGTGTGTGTGTGTGTGTGTGGGTGTGCATAGCCTCTATCTGTGTGTGTGCATAGCCTCTATCTGTGTGTGTGTGCATAGCCTCTACAGTAGCTGTGTGTGGGTGCATAGCCTCTACAGTATCTGTGTGTGTGTGCATAGCCTCTATCTGTGTGTGTGTGCATAGCCTCTACAGTAGCTGTGTGTGGGTGCATAGCCTCTACAGTATCTGTGTGTGTGTGCATAGCCTCTATCTGTGTGTGTGCACAGCCTTTACAGTATCTGTGTGTGTGCAGAGCCTCCACGAGGAGCGTGGCTGCTTGCTGGCGCTCTGTTTGTTTTGGGGCGCTGGAGGAGTGGGCAGGTTGGTGCCGGGATGAGACATTGTTCCTGTGCGGCCTGGTGACATCGCTGGAGGGCGAACAGGGATGGAACCTGCGAGGGGTGACAGTGATAAATAGCCCTTTTAATAACAGCTGCCCCACTTGGTCAGCCAGTCCCAGTCAATGTCCTCTGTGTATTTATGCCTATGTTTATTTATGCATCCATAGCAGGCAAGGAAATCACCACCGCAGGGGTACAATCATTCTTTTTGTGTGTGTGTGTGTGTGTGTGTGTGTGTGTGTTGGTGGGCAAGGGGGAGGGGTTTGAATTAGTTTAACTATGCTGGGAAATAGGCCTGCGCTAACTCGCCTGAGTCCGACGGCGGACTCTCTCTCTCTCTCTGAGCGATCCGCTCGCATCTCAGGGAAGAGGAGAGGTTGCCCCGGACAACGGACGGGCAACAATCGGATAAGAAAAAACGATGAAAGCACACAGTTGACAAACATATCCGCAACACATTGTCGCCCTGTCTCTTTAAGTGCTGTGTTACTTTTGAACACTGGCTGTTGTTGTTGCTGAATGACTGAGAGGAAATGCTTTTGTCTGCCTGGTGAACGACCCCGGGGGGGGCGGGCGTGTGAACAGGCAGAGGGGAGGCGCTGGATCAGGGGTGTCACCGCGTCGCGCCGCGGGCCATCGCTGGAGCTGCTCCCATTCAAAGCAATTCCCTCTCTTTAATTGGGTCAATTAGTAGATTATCCATATACATTATCATGTATGCATTTTTCATGGCACCTTTAACGCTCTGCTTGAACCGAACAACTCCTGGCTATGATGTGCTATTTGGATGAGTGTCAAGGAGACTAAATGATGGCGCTAATTGAGTAATTAAAAGCAGATGTCGGAGCGAAAGCTAACAGCGTACACTTTAAACACTTTGCCCTCCAGAAAACCTACACTGTTTTTGACACCCCTGTTATGTATGGATATCCCAGAGGTACCGCTGTAATAGTTACAGTTTCACCCTTGTGATTATTCAGTTGAAGTCTTTGCTATTGAGCCAAAATTGTGTTTTTATGCTATTTTGACCATGCCAAATGGTGTGGAAAAGAAAAGCCCATCATGCAGCCTAATGGCCGGAGTCAGTGGTGCACAGCCTCAGCGAGAGCTCTCAACAGGAAAAGCATATTATAGACACATTCAGTCCCTCTCATAACACCCCCCCCCCCCCACCCCACGGTCCTCTGGTGGGGCGCGGCCAGCCTGTGTGACAGTCCTTTAAGAGAGATGATATTATGTTGGAGGTAATTAACATTGGAAAAGTGCCAGTAATGGGAATCTATGTGCCATCAAACCGCAAAGGAGCCCAGAGTATGTTCCACGGGCCTGACAGCCGGCATGATTGGAGCGTAGCTGTCAGGCATTACAAAGTGCAGATCAATAAGTAACAATTTTCCTATTAAAGAAAGATTACTTGGACATGGCCCTCAGATAGCTCGTGGCTCTTTCATTTCCTCCCGATGGTGTGAGCGCCTCGCCGTGGAGTGTGTGTTACACCCTGGGTTCTTCCTAATCGGTCCTTCTGCACTTTTACATGAAAAGGCAGCAGTTTGGCAGCCAATCTGAAGTCTCCTTTAAGAGAGAATGTTCTACATGCGGCCGGCGCCGTGGTTCCATTTCAGACTCATCCTGGCTGTTAAAGAAATAGGATTTGATATCGATAACGACCAAAAAAACAATCATATACATGAATGCACTATGCAGACTGTTGAGATGGTCAAAAGCAATGGGCGAAAGGTGATGAAGAAATACTTTGTGCTTAAATGGTTTGGCCACCAGCGGGGCTAATGAACTTGGTAATTACTCTTGGTCGGTTGGGGGAGCTGAGCCCGGCTGAGAGGAAAGCAGTGGCTGCTGGGAGCCACAGCGCTGGCACAACAGGCAACAATCAACACAGTCCCTGCACAACAATCAATCACAAGTGTCAGGCCTTTAAACAGTCAGAGTCGTTTGGTGGTGTTCCCCAGAAATGAGTACACCCTTGTAAAATGTAGCTAAGATCATGTTCCCTAAACACCTCGCAGCGCAATATGTTTTAACCAATGAGATTTCTGCCCTATGATTTATCACGCAGTTTGCTCACAACCCGAATTCCTTTGGCCAAGTTACGCTTCCATGGGCTCAACTGTCACCCTCGGAGATTGAAGTTGGTGCTTATAATACAAGGTCGGTCAAGTACTTTATACATTTTTTCTGCAGTTTTCTGCAGTTTTCCCCCCAGAATGACAAAAACTTGGCAAATGTGTACATAGGGAACATAATATTGACAATGTATTTAGTGACGCCATCTGAAAAGGATATGATAAAGCTTAAAAACGTTGGTTTTCTCAAATGTTAAATTAGATAGATGTGTGTATTTCACATACTGTGGTGTATTTGTGACTGGGCCTCAGCTGACATGCTATGTAGATAAAGCAATTACAAGGGCCCTTCTTAGTCAAGACCCCCATAAATAGAAGCCAATGAACGCTCTGGAAATGAACGGCTAGGGTGAGATAATCAGTGCCATCTTTAGGAAGTCATCATGGAAACTTAGCTGTTGTATTTAAATAAGAGTCATGGTGTTTTATTCAAGCTTTGATAAACTGCTATGATATTTAAATATAAGTCATAGCGATGAGTGTGTGTGTGTGTGTGTGTGTGTAACACTGGACTATTCACAGATGCTCCATCCTGCGGAGCACTAAATCATGTTTCCTAATTCCCAGAGCCACATCTCAATCATATTCCCTGCTAATTTGAGAGTCACCCTCATTTCATTTTAAACGATTCATTTTCGGCAAATTTTAAATGGCCCTGATGTGTTCTACAATTTAGTCAATTACTGTTTCAGCCAGCAGCACCCAGGGGAGCAGGAACACACATGGCCTGGAGGTGCCATCTCAATAATTGTTTCAGAAAAGTTGGGACTGAATCGCTAACGGTCTGTTCCACTTATTGAAATGTCAAGACCTCCTTCCTAGCGCTCTCCCCCCACCATCAGCCTGTATACGGGGCTGTGACCCCGCGCTGCTCGCTGCTGCTCTGCTCTGCCTCTATAATCAGTGCTTAAAGGGTGTGCAGACTCTCATTTGAATGTGTTGATACATTACGGTCACCTGACTAGAACATGGTTCAGCTCAGAGAACGACGCGTTTGGATGTTGACAGGCTGTGGTTCAACCACTGGGCTTTAATCTATTTGAGAATTACGCTGAAAATGTCGTTAATTACCAGTAAGAGTGAGAAAATTAAGATAATCGAAATGAGGTCCTAATGGGCACTAATTAAGAGGTTAAATTATATTTCATAGCACTAAACACAGTGACCCGAAGACCCCAATTAATTAAGCTATTATGATCCACTCTGCACGCCCAAAGCCGCGCTGATGGCTCGTGATTGATGATAAAAGTGTTAAAAGTCATGTTTGTCTTGTCTCTCCTTCTCCAGCAGAAACCCGTCACCCACTCTCCCAGCCAATTAACCTGTGATTATGCCGAGAGTGGAGGCCTGATGAATCAGAGCAGGGAGGCAGGGTTCTGCATGACAGAGACGGCCTGGGGTGAGCCTGTCTGTCTGTCTGTCTGTCTGTCCGCCTGTCTGTCTGTCTGGCCGTTCTCTAGTTCCTGTGTCCTTGCTGTCGACGAGTGCCCTTTAGACTCAACTCCAGACCTAATTAGATGTTAAGATGTTAAGATGGACTTTATTCATCCACGACGGAAAAATAATAATTATGAAGAGATAACATTTTAAAATGAGCAGATATATATCTATGTATATGATGCATAGCAGAATGATGGGAGGTTAGTGCTCATGATTCCTTGTAAGGTTAATGCCATTGTTTTTAAGGCTATTGATTTGATTTGTCACTCATTACTTATATTAGTTGAGTTATTAATTGAGGACATATTGTCAAAATAAAAAAATATATACATTCAACTGTAGCTAACTATAACTAAATGACTTAATCATCTAATATACAATATAATTATGAGCAGTATTAAAATTGTAAGATAACCTACATTTATTTTTTTAAGGTTTTAAAAACCCGCTTATGTCATTTAAACCTCTCTTGTTTCCCATTTCTTCACAGCATAGGGACCGATATTGAATCTGCACGTGAATTCAGTTGTTAACCGTTTTAACTACCTTCAAACATGTTAAGTGAATTTGGATTTCTTTTTATCTACCGGCCATTTTTTTACTCACTGCATTTTATTGTGTTTAATTAGTTCGAATCATTGAGTTTCAGTTTACCACCATGGATTTAGACCAGCTTTGCGGATGAGTCTCTACATCTGTGGTCTAGTTTTAATTGTTGTAATTAAAAGCCTTTTTAGTTACATTAAACGTTCTGACGTTCTAATTTTCTGTGTAGTGTCCGCCACCATCCACTCAATATCACCTATAAACAATCACTCGTACCGATCCACCTCCTTGTGAAATAGAGGAGTACAGCGCGTGTGTTCGCCTGGTCCCAGTGTTCCCCGCTGTCTGCCGTCGCTGGGCCTGGTAATTCTGCAGCACTGTGTAGAAGACCTTCAACTCCATCCTATAATTAACTTTTGCCTGCGCCCATCAGATTCCATTCCAGCCCTGATGTGTCCGTGGTGACTGCTACATGCTACCAGCGTGCCATTCAGTATGTATTAAGCTGTCAGGAGTGGGTCGCTCTCCCCAGCCGCCTGTCTTAACTGAACAACCCTGCCTATTAACTCCTATTGACTGTGACACACATGTCCCTCCAGAAAGGAGTGGCTGCGTATTGATTTTTCGCCCCGGCGCCGCTCACTTCCCCTTTCAAGCCCGGCCGAGGGGTGGAGATCTTTATCCTGACTGATTGTGTGTGTGTTCATCGTCTTGCGCGGAGCGGCGGCGGCGCTGGCGCTTGTGCGATTGCCATTTTGCTCTCTCTCATTCAGCACCCCTCCTCCCCCTCCCCCTCCCCCTCCCCCCCCTCCCCCCCCCCTCCCCTCCCGTCCTCAGTGGTATCATAGCTTCTCGCATGCAGCTGGGTGTCAGAAAGACAATTAAAAGGGCCCGACTCCCCTGTGTCTCGGTGAGCATAATGGTCAGAGATAGAGCCGCTGTGGAGAGACAGCCACCCTGCACAGTCTCTCCCATCAGCGCACACACACACACAGACACGCACACACACACGCACGCGCACACGCACACACACATACAGACACACACACACACACACACACGCACAAGCACACTCACATGCACACGCACACACACACGCATGCACGCACACACACATGCACGCCCACGCGTACAAAAACACACACACACACACACACACACACACACACACACACACACACACACACACATCTATTATATATAAACTACCACACACACAATCAAACATATATATTGTATACAACACGCACACACAAGCACACACACAAACACATTTCTATTGTATATATACACACACACACACACACACGCATATACATTGTATATAAACACAGCGACCCGCACACAGACACATACACATGCACGCAGAAACAGCACACAAACGCACAAAACACAACACGTGCACGTGTGTGACATGACAGGCCCGGCCCCTCCAGCCACCACCGGACACGCCCCTCCTGTCCAATCGATGCAGCTCAGAGGCAGAGGGCCACATCCTCCAGCAACAGCAGCCTCCGTGTGGCGGCGGGGCCACAATGAACTCTGACAGCGCATATCGACTTCATATCAGCCTCCACCGCCCAGAGAAAAATGATTATCTGCTGGCCAAATCAACTATTGACATGCTGCAGAATAGCCTTCCCCCTCTCCCCCTGCTGGATTTATCGACACAGTTTATGGCATATAAATATTTATCCAGAACGTGGCGTCTGAGTGGAATGGATGCGTTCATAGAGGCGGCGGGGACGCCGCCCACTGTCACCTCCCTTTCTGCACGTCGTAGCAGCCTAGCATAGCGTAGCACGGCGT
>NC_140283.1:3116358-3148858 GCF_964030765.1 Micromesistius poutassou | reverse complement strand
CACACACACGCACCAATCTTCAATTCCTTCAAACCAATGAGATGGGGGGTGGGGGGGGGGGGGGGGGTGGGTGGAGGGGACGACGACGAGATGAGGTTTCATCGTGATTGATCAACTAAACCGACTACGTTGTGTAAAGTCGACCACACTGAATGGTTCGCTGTTGCCGCCGTCGCCGGTCTCAACCCATCGATGGTTATTGTGTGGACCTGTTGAAAGGAGAGCCCGTATCGTCGCTCTCCCTGGCTGTTGGTAACACGGACGCTTCCGGAACGACCGACTCCTGTCCTTCCTCCTGATTCCTCCGCTGTTTATTGTGTTATTTACAACTTGAAATCCATGGCAGAACAAACAATTCATATACCCCCCCCTCCCCCCCCAACACACACACACACACACACACCAGTAGAATATTATATTAGGCCACCTGTAAACACACACACGCACACGCACACACACACACACACACACACACACACACAGAGCGTTGCATAGAAAGCGACGCACACTTGAGCAGCCGCCTGCCCGTCCTTGTGTGCGTCTGCTCCCCAGAAAGGCGCCGGCACAAGGCCCGGGCGGAGGCTGCCGGGCGCTGCAGTAATTGCGCTGTGATTGGCGTGGCTCGTCCCATGCAGGCTGCGTCCCGCTCCTGAAGGCTCTCTCTCTCTCTCTCTCTCTCCTCTCTCTCTCTCTCTCTCTCTCTCTCTCTCTCTCTCTCTCTCTCTCTCTCTCTCTCTCTCTCTCTCTCCCCGCAGCACCCTCATTGTCACACAGCCTTTTAGCACCTTTGTCCCGGGCGTCCCCGGGGACCCCACAGCTCCGCTCTGGCAGATGAGCCCCCGGCCGGACAAAGGGGTCCCGGAGCCCCGGCTCCCTCCACGCCAGGACCAACCCCCACACACACACACACGCGCGCACACGCGCACGCACACACACGCTCACACACGCGCACACACGCATGCAAGCACACATACGTGCATGCATGTTCACACGCACACACACGCACACACACGCGCATACACGCGCACACGCACACGCGCACACACACGCACACACACGCACACACACGCGCACACACACACACACACACACACACACACACACACACACACACACACACACGCACAAACACATTCACACACACAAGTGCAGAGACACCCACACGCACACACACACATGTGCACACACGTGTGCACACACACACACACACACACACACACACACACACACACACACACACACACCCACACACACACACACACACACACACACACCCACACTCACACCACACAAACACACCCACACACCCACACATCCATTGACACACACACACACACACACACACACTTAAGCAGTGCACTCCGGCTGGCGCTCCTGGGAGACGGGCCGTTTAGCGGTGGAGGAGACGCCGATGTCAGGACCCAGGGGTGGGCTTTCAGCAGACGAGTAAACATCAGAGCAGCAGAGGAGTGATGTCTTGTTTACACATTAGCAGTCCTTTAGTAAGTCACTGCGCCGCGCTCCCCAGCCCCACGCTCCCCGGGCCGGGCAGGGCAGGCTCTCTGCTGCCGGCCCCTCCGCTGCCAGAGACCTGCACTCAGACCGGCCCCGCCCGCACGGACCGCAGCCCCCCACATCTACATCTGAACCCTTAATCACCGCAGAACAGGACTACCTGCATCTGTTAATCACCGCCCAGCACGGCTCACGAGATCAGAGGAGTTACTCACCGTAGAACACGACTAACTAGATCAGCTGATCACAGCGGAACACGACTAACTAGATCAGTAGAGTTACTCACTGTAGAACATGACTAACTAGATCTGTTTATCACTGTAGAACATGACTAACTAGATCTGTTTATCACTGTAGAACATGACTAACTAGATCTGTTTATCACTGTAGAACATGACTAACTAGATCTGTTTATCACCGTAGAACATGACTAACTAGATCTGTTTATCACCGTAGAACATGACTAACTAGATCTGTTTATCACTGTAGAACATGACTAACTAGATCTGTTTATCACTGTAGAACAGTGGTCTCAGTCTTCTGGCCCTCCGTCAGGGATCATAGGAGAAGGATTCAGAGTAGGGAGGGCCCACTTGGAGCCTCTGCATTGTTTACATTGCTTGTTTCAATTGCCCACGGATATGCCCCCCCACACACACACACACACATACACACACACACACACACACACACACACACACACACACACACACACACAGGCAAACCCAAACCGCATCTTCTAATGAGGTGATGACCAACCACTCGTTATAATTGCTTTAGTCTCCTTTTAATTTTCAAGCGTATTAATCATATGTAGAGTTATTTAAAAATGCATAAATTAATCTTAGATTAAAAAGCCTATCAAACGCTCAAAACAATTAAAGAGTAAGGTAAGATTTCCCCCGGGCAGGTGGTTTTATTTTAATAGAGTGTTCAGGTGATTATCACACTTTCTTGCAGCGCTGTGATTAATGCAGACTCACTTTTAAATGAGCTTTTCCGTCTTGCACGAAATGTAGCGTAAGCCCGGCCCTCGAATGACCCTAACGACCCCTGGCCCGCCGCGGCGCGCTCAAACAATTAGCAGAAACACGCTCACCCCAATACAACAACATCAAAATGAAACTTATATTTCACCTAAACAATCCTTATTCTTCGTTTGTCAATAATGTGTTGTGGTGTTTTAGCGGGGAAAGTGTAATTCATTATTTTAAGACAATGAAACTCGAAGCTGTTGTGAAGGTCATGCAAACTTTTTTGTGATTCGACGTAAATGAGTAGGCCTATAGATGAATATTTAGATGAATATAAACTCAAGTTGAATCCAGCAATATTTAATTGAATGTGTTACCACAAATAGGCTTCTACATTTTATCTATCCGAGTCATTATTCAAACTTAAAAATCATAAAAGTTAATATTTCTAACTCAATTTATACAATTCCGTACCCTGGCCACGACATGTTTCAGAAATGGATAAACCCATTCTTATTCCACTCAGTGAAAGGATGGATACCCCTGGTGAAATTATCTCAGACTAGTGGCTCATAACAGAAGAAATACACACCAATATATTAACTACTAAATTATAGCTGTACATTTGAGCCACAAATTATAATAGGCTTATACAAATTGCTCAAATATTTATTTATTCACTTAACATTGGTGGTTATGAATATAATAATAATAATAATAATAATAATAATAATAATAATAATAATAATAATAATAATAATAATAAGCAGTGGGCTGGTTGTTTATGGACAGAACGCAGCAGAAGCTGCTCTGGGTTTATGCCAGCATCAGGACCACTCGGGCCGCGTCCGGTTACCTTCATCAATATTGCATCGCAGCCACGCGTCGCTTCAATAAAGCCAAGATTAACATCACCATACAAGTTTCTTTACGCGTTTTAACTTTTTTAATTGCAGTCTGTGGTAGTTAATGCTCATTGGATCTACAGTAGTTATTGCGTGATGACTTGTGGTCCTACTTATAGGACCACGGTCCTCGGAGCAGCTGGTCCGGCGCTGGAGAGGTGGAACTTGTAAACCGTGAATCCGTGGGAACTGAACATGTGATGAAGGCCTGCACACTGCATTCATACATCATCGGTCGGGGACAAATACATACGTGCACGCGCGCGCGCGCGCACACACACACACACACACACACACACACACACACACACACACACACACACACACACACACACACACACACACAGAGACACACACACACACACACACACACACACAATATGTTTCGTGGTTCCTGCTGTTTTGAGGAAAAAATAAAATCCCACTCCATCATCGCCGTGCATAATGTCGCTACATTTGGAAATAAAAAGTGCAAGGATTGATGAATGCATAAACATATAACACATTTCAATATTTAGATATATCTGGATAGGCCTACTGCATGCAAATAAACTCAATTGCAGCTTTTTCAAGGGTGCAATATTTTACAAAACGATATCAACCCCACGCAATATTTTATGTTTTTGTTTTTTTTTTGCACATCATGAACTCTTGAGAAATAACTGTAGATGTTCATACATCACATACAAGCTAACGTGCGTCAACAAGAAAGTCAGGCAGGAAAGCTCTGTCTGTGCCTCTCGCTGTGTGAGTGTGAGGGGGAGTGGGAGTGGGAGTGCCCTGTTGTACTTCGGCTGTCACTTGATTGCTTTAGAAAGCTCTCTAGACGTCGTAAAGGGGCCGTGCCTGTCTACCAGGTGGACACTAACCTCCCCACAGCCAGCCTCCCGCACACACGCAGCGCTCCGGCAGCAGGGACTAGGAGGGTTGACCAGACGGAGGAGGGCTCACAGCGTTGCATCGGTGCTGCAAACCGCACGTTTACTCTCACTGTCCAAACTGGATTTCCTTCTACACTGACGGCGCTATTATATGCTGCAGAAGCGGGGACGTATCTTCTCACAGTGAAGGTGAGTTCTGAAATCCTGATGTGATGCTCGCAGCTATCCTCAAGTTTTGCAGCCAGGATTTGTTCTTATAGTTTATCAAGTGGTCTGTTAATAATCGCGCGAATACTGCTGCATCCTGAAGCCATTATGTAAAGGTTATTTTTTATAATAAAATAGTAAATACAGTGGGGAAAGTGGCCGTTATGGGCCTATTGGCTATTTTATGTCTAACACTATAGCTTTGAAACCTACAATCAAATATTATTACATTTTGGCGATTAATTAATGCTGAGTCTTTCAGAAACAACTGCTAATTTTAAATAAGGAGCAACGACATTTCACATTTCCTCGGCCTTTCTGTCTGTTTCTTGGCATATGCTCAATTCCTCTACAAAGGCCCGCAAGGGGCGACGATTCCACATTAAACTCAAAAGTTGATAGCCTCTAAAACTCTATATTTTCAGCCAAGGGGTCAAAGGATGGAGTCCATACCTGCGGGACGAGACTCCAGCTCCTCGCCCTCCTCCAAACAGGAGCTGTCCTACCCCAGCTCCAACCACCTCAAGCCCAACCAGGTCAGCGAGACGGTGCTGTACGGAATACCCATCGTGTCTCTGGTGATCGACGGCCAGGAGCGACTGTGTCTGGCGCAGATCTCCAACACGCTGTTGAAAAACTACAGCTACAACGAGATCCACAACCGCCGCGTGGCCCTGGGCATCACCTGCGTGCAGTGCACCCCGGTCCAGCTGGAGATCCTGCGGCGCGCCGGGGCCATGCCCATCTCCTCCCGGCGCTGCGGGATGATCACCAAGCGCGAGGCCGAGAGACTCTGCAAGTCCTTTTTAGGGGCTCACTCGCCCCCCAAACTACCCGAGAATTTCGCGTTCGACGTGTCCCACGAGTGCGCGTGGGGCAGCCGGGGAAGCTTCATCCCGGCGCGGTACAACAGCTCCAGAGCCAAGTGCATCAAGTGTTCCTATTGCAACATGTATTTCTCCCCAAACAAATTCATTTTCCATTCGCACCGCACGCCCGAGTCCAAGTACACGCAACCCGACGCGGCCAACTTCAACTCCTGGAGGCGACACCTCAAATTAACCGACAAGAATTCCGCAGACGAGGTTGCCCATGCGTGGGAAGACGTTAAGGCCATGTTTAACGGGGGCAGCCGCAAAAGAACCCTGCCCATGTCCGGCCCGGAACCCGGCTCGTCTTTAAAATCCCACGGACCGCGTCTTTCTCCGAGCTCACCCGAGATCCCTCCAAAGATCCTGCGCTCCGATGACACCCGGGGCGGCATGAACATAACCACCGCGCGCAGCTACCCCGTGATCCCGGTGCCCAGTAAGGGCTTCGGGATGCTACAGAAGATCCCGCCGCCCATCTTCCCGCACCCGTATGGATTCCCAGCCTTCGGCCTGTGTCAAAAGAAAGAGGACAGCCTACTGGGAGAGCAGGCCAAGCACAACCTATCAGGCGTCCTTTGGCCCGGTACCAAGGAGAGCGCCTACCATCCGTTCCCCATGTTCTGGCCCACCGCGGGGAGCCTCCCCATGCCGCCTTACCACCAGTCACCACACAAACCGCCTTCAGAACTTTTATGCCCCCCTAGACCCAGTGACATGGACTTATCCGAGCACAGTGACCGAAGCACCAACACGTCGAAGGACAGCCTGGTCGACAGCGAGCGGTGCTCCAGCACGCAGTCCGCGCGTAACGACGAGGACAAGTCCGGGGACGAGGCGCGCACCATGGACGGGATGACCCTGGTGCCGAGGAAGATCAACTACGTCTCCGCGTTCAGGCCCGTCATTAAAGACCCCGACAGCATTGCGAAACTGTACGGAACGAGGGGAAGCTATAACAGTTCGCGTAAGGGATACCTATCGCCAGATTTTCTTAGCGAGAGCTCCAGCTACCGGTCTGCGTCCCCCTGCGTCGACAGCGACGGCGAGCCAGACGTGGACGTCGAGACGAATAATAAGTCACCGGAGGACGAAGACTCGCGGGGGGCGTCCTCCCTGTGTCTGCGCGCCCTGCCCGGCCAGAGCCTGGCGCACGGCCTGGCACACGGCCTCCTGGCGGGCGACGTGGAGCCCAAATTGCCCCCCCGCGGGGACGTCCCGAGGACGAGTGGACACGTCGCGCAGTCGTCGGAGAAAGATGTCCAGAGCAAACCGTTACCGGAGAACCACGTAGCCACGTCTTACGCTGAGGTGAGTTGGACACGTTTGTCTCAAAATTATTTTAATTGTATTTTATGGTTAAAGTTTGAGGTTCAGGCCGTTTATTTTATTAAGGCCTTTAGTGCCATGTGTGTAGCTCTAGCTGTGGTCCACATTCATAAAAGCCTGCGATTGTATAACCACTCATTCTCCATAAACGACTAAATTATTGAAGTTTGCTTGATTTCTATTTGTGGAGCTTTAATTACTATTTTGTGCGTAAAGGTTTATACTCCTGAGAGGGAGGATGTACAAGGAAACAGCCCGTATCACTTCAGACCTGCCAGCTATCAGAGAGGACTTCTCACATCAAACGGTCAGAGCTTTTGCCTCATGGATCCACAGCCACCGCACCAGGGCGAACAGGAAGAAATAACACCGCTTTATTCTCTCCATCAGACGAAGGCTCCAGTAAAGAAGAGCCGTCTTCCACCGTAGAGGAAGTGGAATCCAAGTCCTTCACTGAACCAAGCAGCGAGGAATTAGACGAGGGTGAGTACCATCGAGGTGATGAATCTCCAGCCTCGGTTGAATACATTAAGGCATCTAACTGGTTTAGATCTAACTGGTTTCCTCTGTGGTGGTTTCCAGGGAAAGAGGCCACCGCCAGGGCTCCGTCCGCACAGAAGGACCAGGAAACACAGGCAAAAGGTAAGACGGTAGGTTAGCCTTTATTACACATATTAGTTATTAGGTCAGTTATATCAGTCTTATCATTCAGAAGATGTCTGGCCACGATATGAACCCACCAGCCATATATAGCTGAGGATGACAATAATGATCATATTGCAATAATAACAATTATGATAATAGGAATAATTGTAATAATAATAGTGATTAGAAAATAATTAATATTAATAATAATAATTCTACATATATACATTACATATACATATATGAATAGGCCTTATATTATTGATGATGGTATACACATTCTTATGAACCTATTTTGTACAGTGGCCGACCATAATATAAAGTTATCTTTGGTATATTTTGTACCAACCCGCAACTCTCATTTGATTCCTTGAATTATTCTCCTTATGAAGATTAATTATCACCTTACACCAAATCAAAACCGAGCGCAAACGTTATGAGTGAAGTTATCTCCTCAAGTTACAGAATCAGATCATATTCCCGTTTCAGTCATTTTAAATAAATATGCAAAGGACCAAAAAATATAGATCATAAGCATACAGGCTGATTGTGATAATATCTGCCTTGGTTCAGAATAACACCAATTTCTAATGATTTTACAATTGTTTTATTGTCAAACTGACTAAAGCATTTGACAACATTTAAAATTGCGCAACCAGACCAATAATTGTTGATCTTGTCTGTTTCTGCAGAAGAACTTCAGAAACAACTTATGGAGCAAGTTGAGCTGAGGAAGAAGCTGGAGCGGGAGTTTCAACATCTTAAAGGTATGCTCTTATTACATGAACTAATTCATGTTTTCTCCTGCTGGTACATTATAACTAAACGGTACAAATTATAATCATAAGTCTGTGCCAAGGAAAGCAGAGGAATTCAGTAAAAGAGCCCAGCTTTCTATTTCATCTCGCTCTAAAATATTTTTTTAATTCAGAAGTTTGGTATGCGTTTTTAAAATAGACAATTATTAACGTTTGGTTATCGTTGATCATTTACAAATGGCTTTAATATGATATTTGACAAATTACGGTCTAAACTGATATAAAACGCTCTGTCCAAGGATAAATGTTTGATAAATGTTGTATTGTCTGTTAAAGCACTTTGTAAAGTCTATTTAAAAGCTACTATATATATTTAATAACCATAAGTTATTGTTATTATTATTAGCCGTGACCATATATATATATATATATATATATATATATATTAGGAATATTGGACTATGGCATTGGGTTTTGTTCTAGGACCCTACATACATACAAAGTTGTATCTGGCAACTTGCCTGCACGTTGTCCATTAAAAATATATCTCTTCTCTTTATTGAATCAGATAATTTCCAAGATCAGATGAAAAGGGAGCTATCCTACAGAGAGGAGATGGTGCAACAGCTGCATATCGTCAGAGGTGAGAAAAATAATTGAACTGGTTGACAAACTACTTGCATTATTTTTTTAGTATCGCTATTTGCCTATTGTTCAACCTCCTTGATTCAAAATGTATTGGTGTTTGTCGGTTAATTGGCATTTTCCCTCAATGAACTGTTTTATCTAAAATATAAAATATGGACCGAGAAAGAATGATATTCAGTTAAAAATATCTGAAGATGTTGAAGAAGAACAATTCAGATATCCTAAACTAATATTTTCGTTCTGCAAACGAAAATATTCTAAACATTTAAAACACGTTTTCCGTATTGTTTTTTCGAATTAAGAATTGGCTTCCTCATTCTCCTCTTAGCACTCGTTCACACACACACACACACACACACACACACACACACACACACACACACACACACACACACACACACACACACACACACACACACACACACACACACACACACACACACACACACACACACACACACACACACACCTGCAAAGACAGGCACACATATTCATTCATTCATTAATTTATGCCATTATCCCTTTCTTCCTAGAAGCTCACGACGCATTACATCATTTCTCCTGCAAGATGTTAACTCCACGTCACTGTGCGGGTACTTGTTCCTTCAAACCCCCCCTGTTGCCCCCGTGAACCCGTCAGGCAGTAGAACACCAAATAGAAAATATGGAAACAATGGACCTACATTCTGTGTTGACTTGTCACAGGATAAAAAAAATCAAGAAACATTTGGAGGGAAAACAAGCTTGACAGGAGCCCGCTGTTGTGACTGTTTGTGTTGTAACTGATTGGAGCATATTGGATTGTGTACCAAGGCTATTAATGTATCGGTCAGATTATTTTGTTGTAATTTAAAATACCATCTATTGATTATATTTATTTTGAGGCAAAGTGCAATGACATTATATGTACCCAGTCATGATGATGATGATGATGATTATTATTATTATTATTATTATTATTATTATAGAGTTATAGAATGTAGAGCCTATCCAGTATTGTGAATTCGCCTCTTACCTTTGTTGTCCTTTTCATCTTTATAATATACATATTTTGAATGTTATGCACTTTAAACGAGTGATGAAAATAATGATATCGTAAAACCTACGTTTGTAAATAAGCGTATACATATGTGATGAACATTTTTACAATGCGCGAACAAGGGTTTGCTCTGTATCGTTAACACCAAATTGTGATCTGCTAATTGCGGTGATCACCAACTGATGCTTCCTAAAGTAGCCCTCTGGTTCGTATAGATATGTTTTGACAACTAAGGAAATTTTGATTTTAATAAAACAAATCTATATGTCACTGCGTGCTTTAAAGTCCTTTACCTGACTACCCCAAGCTCTTTCAATATTAATTCATATTAATTGTTTACTATTTTATTACGTTTGAATTTTGCATTTTTTATTGCAATTATTTATATTGATATATTATAGATATCGATATGTCATGATGTTATGGCATGATAGGGTAATGGGTAGAACTGCTTTATGTCTGCTTTATTTCTTTACTAAATAAAGTAAATTAAAGAGTGGGCCTAAATAAAACAATATACACACAAATGGGCAAAGACAAAATGTTAACGCCACACTACAGGTAACTACAATTAAATGATGAAACGTCTCAATTATGGCCACTTAGACAGAGGAATAGTTCCTTTGCAGAAAGACAGCGACATCTAGTGGACGAGACGAGCACTGCACCCTCTGTCTAGTGTTGCCAGATTGGGCTAGATTTCCCGCCCAATCTGGAAACACTGGCTGCACTGCGCTGCAGCCAGAGTTGCCAGATCTGTTGCCAAATCTGGCCCAATCTGGCAACACTGCCTCTGTCCTCTCCATGCTCCTCTCGTCGTCCCTGGAGGGTGAATATTGCGCATGCGCACCCAATGTAACAAGATGGCGGAAAGTGCGGAACTGAAGGTATAGCGAATCCAAACATTATATTTGATTTATAGATTATTCCCAAATTAAAGCCTCGATTACCTTTCACTTAAGCCATCCCCTCGATGATGTGTGTTTTATTATACAGCAAGCAGACAAATAAGATGTTAATTTGATTTAGGAATAACAATTAGCTTGCAGGCTAGCAAGCGTTAGCTTTGTTATTGTTACCCCTATACCGTCAGGCAGCCTTTCGATTTAATCTGTCACCTCCATGTTGTGTGCATGTATGTTATATGTAATGTTATACGTGCTTTAATGTGTACATTATGGGTTACCATCGCGGTCTTTTTCAGTTGATTGAAGGCGTCGCTAGCTGCAACGCCATAGATGCTAAAATGGGCTCTGTCTATTTTCTGGAGATGGATCACTACTATGAATCTGGCAGATGACTATGGATTCAATATAGCCTGTTTTTTTTTGTTCTTACGAAATACAATTCGAATCAAATGTGTATCATCTCCGATCATTGATGGGAGATGGACATTGATGGTTATATTTTGGTCATAACACCACTGCTCCACTGTGTGTGTGTGTGTGTGTGTGTGTTATTGAAGTGATGGCTGAGTGATTCATTCAGTCATCACTTGTTTTCCCACTAGTTGTTCGAACTCGTAACTGTTGCTATAAATTGCATAACTGTAAGTGCTAAAATTCTCTATGAACCCCAGGGGCCAGCCTCACAATCTAGTCAGGATCTTGGTATGTTTAATTCAAGTGTCATTTTTAAATCAGCTTTCTTTGAGAGACAAAAACCTAATTTCCCAATTAGTAATACACACTTTTTCCATTCCACCAGCAAATGGTAATGAGCCTACGAGTTTCAGAGCTCCAGGTGTTGTTGGGATACGCAGGACGGAATAAACACGGGCGAAAACACGAACTCTTGACCAAAGCCATTCACCTCCTCAAAGCCGGCTGCAGCCCCGCAGTGCAGATGAAGATCAAGGAGCTCTATAGGCGCCGCTTCCCCACCAAAATGGTATCGCCACTGGACCTCGCCCTGCCCACTGTCCACTCCTCCACCAGCCTACCGACTGGCCTCACTCAGTTGGGGTTTGACAGCCACGGTGCTCCGTCTCCCCTGCTCCCCGTCTCCCTACTGGGGCCCAAGCATGAGCTGGGCCTGGCTCACCTGCCGTCGGCTCTGCACCCGGTCCACCCTGACGTCAAGCTCCAGAGACTGCCCTTCTACGACATGCTGGACGAGCTCATCAAGCCGACCAGCCTGTGTAAGTCCCCGGCTTTGCTTAGCGGTGAAGTATCACCGTACAGGGTATGGGACACGCAAAGAGAACTGAAACCACAGGCCTCCGGATTGGGCATGGTGGCAAACCAATGCCCAATGTAGCTGATAGTATAACATTTGGTGTTTCAATGGTACTTTGCCAGCATTGAATCCTATGTAATTGCCAAGATCCATTACAAACCCAACACCTTTTGCTCTAACAGTATTAGTCGGGGTTCATTAGAACATAATGATTGACATAATACGTTTTCTTTCTTTTAGAGACATCTAACATGTGGTGTGTCACCAAAGCAGAAAACTAAGTAGCTATTTTTATATATATGACATGTTTGTGTGTTATATGGTGGTGGATCTTTGTTTGGGATATTTTCGGACACCATAGGTGAACTCAGTCATGCACTATCCCCATTTCCGATTTATGTAAGCCTAGCAATATATTAGGGCTAATATTGAATCTTATCAGATGATATGATCTTAATGGTTAAACCCACTTGAGAAAAAGAATATCCACATTAAACATGATCATAATTATCAGTTTGGTTGTTATCAGTTAATAGTCAATGCTAAAATCAAAGCTTTACATGTATCCAAGGCAGAAGTGTATACACTATTGCCTTGGATGATTAAGAATATTTTTTCCTAGTACCAGTTACATTTACCTAAGTTATTAAGAGGGATACAAGGCAAATGGGTGTTTCGATCGGAGAAAGAACGATTCAGTTTGAGTGTTACATTTGAAGTGTGAATGTATATATCTGGTTGGATATGTGGCTGGTCATGCCAGCAACTAGACAAGTGTGTGCCTTGTGTTGACCTGGTTTTCTTTTGTTTTTATAATGAATTTGTAGCCTCTGACAACAGTCAACGATTCCAGGAAACATGTTACGCGTTCGCACTGACACCGCAGCAAGTGCAGCAAATCAGCAGCTCCATGTAAGTGTGAAAGGAGCTCACTGAGAGTTCTGCTCACAGACCTGCATGGCATCCAAACCAACTTCCATCGTTTGATTCGTCGATCAAACATTTATCCATTTATTTCGATTTATGTTGTGGTGTTTGCCCAACGCATATCGTTTCACGCCAGGAATATGCCTGTTCAAAAGCACGTTTTAAATAAGCACGTTTTAAATAAGGGTATTATATGTGCTTGTATGTTTGCAATTTATGTTAACAATTGTCTAACTCATATTTCACTTCTGTAGGGACATCTCTGGTACCAAATGTGATTTTGCGGTTCAGGTCCAGTTACGGTAAGCCACAGAGTGTTTTCTTGAGGGGGGGGGGGGGGGGGGGGGGGGATGTTAGGTTAATCTGCTTCAATGTCTTCAAAAAGACCTAGACATACAGGCATATCAAAACAAGGTTACACCGCCTCTCTGGCATTGTTAAAACTATCTCCATAGATAACATTTTATCATAGCTATGCAGAATGTAATTTTATGGCTGAACATTTGTCTCAGGAGCCAACACCCTAGTGCGTTGATTGTTTGAGCAATAAACCGTATCTGATAGCAACATAATACTAAACAAACAAACAAAGAAAGCTGAGCTTCTTGAAGATAATTATATAGATAACAGAGGTCACAGCGGCTTATTTTGATCGGCTCAATGCAATCCAGTACTTTATGTTCGGTATGTCCAAAGATGATGATAATAACAAACTATTGGATTAACACGGCGCCTTTCACTGATCTGAAGGTGGAGGTTTGGGTCAACACCTAACAACACCTAACCAACTACTATGTTAATGTTTCGGGGACTTGTATTTTGAGCATGCATTTTATTTTTGCAACTTTTCATCACACTGCATCTAGAGGATCATTCAAACTACCCGACACGGTCCCACACAAATGTGTTCACAGGCAAAAAGACAGCAATAATGTCAGTGGTTTACTGCCTCTAAATTGTTGAACCATGTGGTGAATACAGTTTTCAAAATCCCAACGATTCCAAATGATCAGGTGCTCCTTATTATCGTTGAAGATATTCGGTACCAGAAAAAGGTGTCTTGGCTTGATCTAGGCTAATAATAGCTGGGTTATATGTGACATCACATACCATCACAAACAGAAAAGCATTTGAAAACCGAATGTTGCGTCCTTCCCTCCCAGGTTTTGTTTATCAGAGACGAGCTGTCCCCAGGAGGACCATTTCCCTCCCAACCTGTGTGTGAAGGTGAACGGAAAGCCCTGCACCCTGCCGGTGAGTGTTGGACCATCGACCACCACTGGGCATGTACCCGGTCCACTGTACCCCCCCCTATTGTGTCAGTCGTATGCAATCTGGTGATTGACGTATTTACTTTATGTTTACTGCAGGGATATCTCCCTCCAACCAAAAACGGAGTGGAACCAAAAAGGCCCAGTAGGCCCATCAACATCACCTCTCTGGTGAGGCTGTCCACCACGGTCCCCAACACCATCGTGGTGTCATGGACCTCGGAAATAGGCAGGGTGAGAAGTCACACACTGAAAGCTCTCATTCAGGCAACTGCAACATGGCGCGTGTGTGTTTGTGTTTGTGTGTGAGAAACATGAGTTGTAGCCACACAGGTAATGCATTGTTGTCCTTTCCGCGTCTCTTCCTCAGAGTTTCTCCATGGCTGTGTATTTGGTGCGGCAGCAGACGTCCACTGTGTTGTTGCAAAGACTACGGGCCAAAGGAATCAGGAACCCTGACCACTCCAGGGCTCTAAGTATGTCGTGACATCTCGTTTTTACATTATCAACGATAACTATCATGTTATAAACTAGTAATGGAGCTGAAGAGTTTCACTTTTTCTGCCTCATCAATGATGCTCCAAATGGAAATATATTTGTAACTCGGTTTTACCCACATTTTTTTTTTGTATTTTAAAGCCTGTTTCTCAACTCTGTATCCCACTTGGTTTGTTGGTTGGGTGATTCATTGTGGTATAAACAATTTTCCTCTCACATAGATTAATCTGCCAAATGTTTTATTCTGTTTCCTCTCACAGTAAAAGAGAAGTTAACCGCTGATCCCGAGAGTGAAATCGCCACAACCAGTCTACGAGTGTCGCTCCTCTGTCCAGTAAATCCCTTTTCACCTGGTTTAAATCATGGCTCTTAGATAGTGTGTTGCTCGTAACAGGTAGCGTCAGTGTGACTGAGTAATACAAATCTCTGCTTGTTCAACTTTGATTCAAGGCTCAAGCTAAAGGCCTTGCAACATAGGGTTTGACAGTTCTTCAGTTCTTTGCATGATTTGAGCAAAAACAGATTACACTTCAACAAAGAAGTCAATGAACGCTAAGAATCAGTATCTAAAGTTTGTATGAACTATCCGAGATGCAAATATTTTTGTCTGATGCGTGGCTACAGTAACCTGCTGTGGCTTTATTGAACAGCTCTAATCCACAGTAGCTTTGTCCTGAAAATCAACCAAAGAATGTCTCTACATCTGTGTTTCTTACCATCAGTTGGGGAAGATGAGGCTGACCATCCCATGCCGAGCGTTGACTTGCTCGCACCTGCAGTGCTTCGACGCTACGCTGTACATCCAAATGAATGAGAAGAAGCCCACCTGGGTGTGTCCCGTTTGTGACAAGAAGGCCCCCTACGAGCACCTAATAATAGACGGGTGAGCCATGGCACTGAAAACTCACTCACTCACCCACCCACCCACTCACCCGTCTCACCGCATAACAAGTGGTTGTTGTTAAACTCATGACACCTAGAAAGCTGTAATTGGTTCAATAGCAACAGCTTGACTGGGTCAGTGAACCGACTCTGTTCTCTGCAGGCTTTTCATGGAGATCCTGAATAGCTGCTCGGACTCCGATGAGATTCAGTTCGTTGAAGATGGGAACTGGGCCCCTATGAGGTCAAAGAAGGAGGTGCAGGAGGTGTCTGGCTCCTACAACGGCGTCGACTCGGGTAAGAATGTCGACCGCCACGCACCGATGCACTGTTTGATGCTGTGTTTGGTTGAGATCGTTGAGTGTCTCTTTCTCTCTCCGTTTAGATTCGGGTCGGACCGACAGCTCGGATCAGAAGCACAGCTCCAGCCACGACAACAAGAAGGTAGACGTGATCGACCTGACGCTGGACAGCTCCTCGGAGGAGGAGCTGGACGACGAGCCCCCTCCCAAGAGGCCCTGTCCCTCGCTGTCGCCCCAGTCTCCCCCCGCGACCAAGGGGTGAGTCCCTCCAGCGGGCAGGGGGCGCTGTTTCTCTCAGGGCACCTTCTTCCGATGCCTCCCCCCCCCCCCCCCACGTCAGCGGCTCGCCCCCCTCAACGTCTAATTAAGCCCGTTTGTTTCGCCCCGTTTCCAGAGTGTTGAACCTCCACTCCCAGGCGTCACCTGTGAGCCGAGCTCCCAGCATGCCCCCTGTGGAGACCAGCTACATTCCACCTCCCCCGCCTCTCATCCAAGACTACCGCCATTACTACCACACACCAAGTGACCTGCCAGGTACGTTTCTCACGCCGGCCCGAAACGCAGGAACGATGATTTGCGTTGCAAAATGATCTCCGAGCCACCGGGAATGATGATCCCTCCTTCCAAAGAATATCAACCAATGTTTTTTTTTTTATGATCGTTACAGATTTAAATTTCTTCTCCTTCCTACAAGGCGACAATCAGGTACACATGGCGCTCCCTTTACAATCCCGTTCTAATCAACACCACACCGTTGTCCTAGCCGCTCTCTCCGTCCCCCCGGGGGCCTCTCCCTCCCCTCGTGTTGACCTCCCGGCCGTGTCTCCCCTCCCCTGTGCTCTCAGCATTACAACATGGTGATGGCGGCGGCGGCGGCGGCGTCCGCCTCCACCTCGGAGGACCACGACCTGCTGCTCAACCGCTTCCTGCCGTACGGCTCGTCGCAGATGTTCCTGGAGCAGCCCTCCACGCCGGGCAGCAGCACGCTGGCCGCCACCAACGGGGGCAGCAACAGCGGCAGCACCAGCAGCCTGGTGTCGTCGGGCAGCCTGCGGGAGCGCGACAAAGACCGGGAGCGGGACCGGGAGCGCGAGCGCGACGGCCACTCCATCTCGGGCATGTCGAGGTCGTCGGCGGAGGCGGCGGCGGCGGCGATGTACGGCTCCATATCTGACGTCATCTCCCTGGACTAGAGCCGCAGGCGACCCCGCACACACGTACGCACACACACACACGCACACATACATACACACATACACATACATACACACATACACACACACGGGACCCGGACCCACACACACACGCGGACCCACACACACGGACACACACACGCAGACCCACACAGACCTGGACAAACCCACACACACACACACACACACACACACACACACAGACCCGGACACACAGACCCGGACGCCAATGCCAGAGGGGAGTTTGTTTGTAAATAGAGGAAGAGGATGTCAGTGGGAGAAAAAAAAACTGCTATGTACAGAGAGGAAATCTATTTTCAACTTGACTTATATGTATATAAAACCTAGGACAAATCCTGTCAAGTAAGTAAGTTACTTCGATTGATATTTTTCTGTGAATACCGAACACTTTTACACACCTCTTCATGTGGTCCTTTGATTATATTGTACCTTTTGTACCTGGTTTTTACGGTTTTATTTCAATATCTCATGTCAATGGCATTATTTCTATATAAGATGAAGTGTGAGGAACCTTATGTGGGGACACTTTACGGACATGCTATTTAGATTGAAGAGAAAATGGGCATTGGTGCACATTCGCAGGTGGCAGATCCCTGCCCGACAGAATGTGTGATGCAGAATGTGTAACGCAGAATGTGTCCTTCTTACTTAACCTCTGTCAAAACTCATTTTTACTACCATCACATTTTTTCTGCAGACATTCATGCTGTGGTTTATTATTTTTACGGAATTATTTATGATGTAAGTTATGTTGGTTGTATGCTGTCTAATAAGCATTCCCTATGTCCCAGGAGTTGTAGCCACTAAAACCGCTAAAGGTCCTACTGTTTCATATCTCCTCAACATACTATTTTAAGCTCACTTTGTTTGCGCTGCTTTCTGTCAAGTCAAATAACGGCTGTGTATTTTTCCATGGAAACATCAAATTCTTACAGAATTGGGATTTACACTGTAGAATCATGCATAATAGAATTACCCAGCTTCTCTTTTGTTGGGATGTGCAAAAACATGTGAACCAAAACGTTTTGGGTCATCGTGTTCATCTGAATTAATCCACTTTAGTTGTATTTATGCTTTAACTGTCACAGTAGCAAATTAGTTCTCTGAAACGCTAGTTACAGTGGGAGAATATTTGATCAGACTTTGAATCCTTTTAATTGTTGTTGACCTAACGATGGTCCTAATTCTCCACCTTCTAGTCCTCCTGAATGCATTATTTAAAATCCACCACACTTGGTTTGAGTGACGTGTGATTTGTAGCACATGCACATTACATGCAATTAAGACTTGATGCATTGTTTTGTGTTGTGTTTTCTTTGCATGTGTTGCAGATTTGGTCCTTTGGAATCGCCTGAAATCTTTACTTTCACCTCTGCTCTTACTTTGAGTGGATGTGAAAGGAATAGCCTACCTTTTGTTCAGTGTCTCTGCAATAACCTTAAAATAAAGAATCAAGTTAAATGTGAATGCTTTCTTCATAAGAGTATCACAGTACATTTATGCCCAGAAGATAACATCTGGCCCTCGTCATACTTTTTAGGATTATTTATTATCATATATATTTTTTTGCATTTTGTTTGATTTGTGGATACGCATTGCTGTCATTGTATGATATTTCTTTTGTAATTACATAATTAATGCTATTTAAAAAAATATTGTTGCTTGACATGCATTGTACATTTTTCGGTTCCGTTTTCTGTCTGTTTTACTATCAAAGATGTCAGTTACACAATGGAGGCTTTGATCATTTTGACCTGCTTCAAAGTTCAACTGTGCTGTTTGATATTTGTAAGAATTAAACAAATATATAAAAACACATTTGTAGTTTTAAGATGTGTACCACTTGACATTATGTTATTTCCCTCTCATTTTGTTACTTCACCAAGTAGAATACAGTGGCTCCTATGTATTTGTAGGAGAGAAACCACTAGTTGTAGTATGATCTCTAACTCTACATTTATGTGAACTCATGTCAGTATAATATGAAGCCAAACATCTTCAAAAAGGGAAGTGAAATAACATTCACACATTCTGAAACTAGGGCATTGGTATCAGTAACCTGTTTATGAAACACATATTGTGAAACATTTGCAGGGGTGTCCACATGACACATGCAGGGGGGAAGTGTAGTTTTATGTACTTCAATACCATATTTAAAACGAAACAACTTAGTATACAAATGATTATACCATCATGTATTGGGCAATGGGCATTACAGCTGATGTATAGGGACGGGCCCATGTGGTCCGTGTGAGTACTGCACCAGACCTTTGTTTTCAACCTGTATCGTCGCACTGCTTAAGCGTCATCGATGGGCGTGACGTATTAGCGCGGCGTCGTTACTGACTAGAACAGGAGCTGGCGATGCCTGGATTTGATTTTTCCGCTATTTTGCTCGTTTAATCTGTGAATGGCGCCGAAACAGGACCCTAAACCTAAATTTCAAGAAGGTAATTATCCGGACACTCACAGATTTAATGGTCCGCTTGAGTCGCAGCAGCAGCGGAGGGTCGCACGCCTCGGCCCCCTCGGTGATGGGGGTCCTCCCGCCGCCCAGGAGCTAAACGGGGGTCGGGGGTTTTTCTCTATAAAACGCACAGCGATAGGTTTTTCACAGCGATTATACACACACGGGATGTTTTGTGACGATGTCCCGGGTTGCCCTGGTTTTAAAACATCGGGGAGATAACGTGTAGATCCGCGACTGGTGCCTTCTAGCATGCAGGCTACCAGCTAGCTCCCAGCAGCACCCAGGCCCTGTGCTCTACTCTTATGGTAAAGCAAAATAGACATTTTAATAGGCACTTACACTGCGCGTTTCTGACCAGCGGTCACTCGAAGCGCTTTACAATATTGCCTAGCAGTCAACCATTCCTGCTCACGTTCACACACCGACGGTGGTGTCAACAGTGCAGCTCGTCAGGAGCAGTCATGGTGAGGTGTCTTCCTCCAGGGACGCTCAGCTAGGAGGAGCCGGGGATCGAACCAACAACCTCTCGGTTACGAGCCAACCCGCTCTACCTCCTGAGCCACATGCCACCCATTTATATATATATATATATATATATATATATATGTGTAAATATATTTACATATATATATATATATATATATATATATATATATATATGCCCTTTATAACGTTATAACCTCATTATTTTGATGGTGTGTTTAGTGGATCCTCTGGGATAGTTGGCGGATGACCCAGCAGCAGGTGGGCTTTAGCTCTCACTTGCATATTTCAGTTCATTTGACTGTCCTCTAACGTTACAGCCCAGGTAGTTCTGGATGGATGGGTGGGTTGCTGGTTCCAACTGTGCTTTAGGTTCCATTGGGCAACGCTCCCTTCGGCAGCACATTGTCAGATTTGGTCATGTTGTTTGATGCCCGTTGTTGCTACATTAACCTTTTGGTTACCTGTGTTTAGGTGAAAGAGTTCTCTGTTTCCATGGGCCATTGCTTTACGAAGCTAAGGTAGGCTACCGTGGGGTGTCTCATTATTTTCATTTATATCCACCGAATCTGTTATTCTGTACGATTTAAGTCAATATAAACATCTGTTCTCTCTTCTCTTTGCAGTGTGTTAAAATAAACGTCAAGGAAAAGCAAATAAAATATTTTATTCATTACAGTGGATGGAATAAGAAGTAAGTTCTCACTGAGATTTTGAAATGTTTTTGATGCAAGCTCAATGTTGCATAGTCGGTCTATCTATTATTTTTATTGTCTGGACATTTTTTACAGTTGGGACGAATGGGTTCCTGAAAGTCGAGTGCTGAAGTATGTGGACAGCAACCTTCAAAAACAGAAAGAGCTTCAGAGGGCAAATCAGTAAGTAACTGTTCAGACAGGTTACAGTAGACCTGGTCCGGGCCTGCCCAATCACAACCCTTTATCTAATATGGGGCATGTTTGAAACCATTATGAACAGACTTCCTATGGAAGTCACGTTTTTCATGAACAGCCCATTGTTGCTGCTGCTGCTGTTGCTGCTGCTGCTGCTGCTGGGAAATCAAAAATAAAAATGCAGGGTTCCAGACATACACGCATTTGTGAATTGACAATTCACAAATGAATTGTCAGATGTGTCATTAGTGACATTTCTTAGGTTATTTCTTCATAGTTTTTGCAAAGGGTCTCAAGCATAAATGAACATATGATTGAGTTCAGTACATGGACCTTCACTATGATCAAATCAGCATCATCTATATATTTATGATGGTAATTCTAAATCAATACGTTCTGCCTGTATATGATGTGTCATTAATGGTTTAACTTGTTGTCTTGTGAAGAGACCATTATGTAGAAGGGAGGATGAGGGGTGTAGCACCGAATAAGAAGATTCCTGCAGCCGTGCAGAAAAACGATGTGTAAGTGTTCAAGTCTCTCTTGTGTGATTACCTCTTCTGCCATCAATGTATCCTTCTCCTGACACACTGCAAAACCAATTCAGCTTCTGTGTGTTCACTGAGCTATTTTTGTTTTTACCCTTTTAGGAAAACCAAAAAGAACAAACTGAAGCGTAAATATCTTCTTTTTTTTAAATGTTATTCACCATCATCGTTATTATTTAAGAGTCAAGATTGCATTGTGGAGGAATTGTCTTTTTAAAACCAAATGCATAAACATAGCATTAGTACACCTAAAAGTGCATATTAATAATACTTAATTGCAATTATATTGCACTGGACCTGAACGACACATGTTAACATAACTGTAGATGGTATAGTTAAATGTACCAGTAGTGACTACCACAGGGATTTAGTAAAAGATACTCTCTGGTTTGAACCCCACCAGCCCCAGGGGCCGGAGAAGGCACCAGTTCTGGGGGAGACCAGGCCCACCCACCCAGGAAGAAGAGGGCCCGTGTGGATCCAACCGTTGAAAGTGTACGTATACAATCAGTGGGCCAACTGCATGTTTATCTTCAAGTTTGGGTCACAAAAACCGTGTGTGTTATTTGGATGTTTTGATTTGAAAAGGGGACAAAAATGATTCAATACGATCATTATTTACTTTCTTTGTGGCTCTGATTTTCTACACTATATAACGTTCCATAGTGGTGTTAATCTCACACTTGGATGCGGCCGTCTGTCAGGGAGTGTTGCTTGATTGTGTACGGGTTCCTGCAGGAGGAGACCTTTATAAACCGAGTGGAGGTGAAGGTTAAGATCCCAGAGGAGTTGAAACCCTGGCTTGTGGACGACTGGGACCTGATCACGAGACAGAAGCAGGTCAGTGCTGGATGTGTAGATTTGTCTTGGGATTTTATTGTATTTAGTTCATATAATTTGTATACGCAAAATCTGAATTGCAACCGCGTCTTCCCGAAAGTGCCCGTATCTGGGCCACGCCCCCGTATCTTGGATACGCCCCCTTCACCCCAAACACACAAGACAATGTAAGGCGTTTCCTCTTGTGAGTTGACACACGATGACTCAAATGACTCAAATGAAATTTGTGGTTAAGGAGCGGTTAGGGTAAGGCACAAAAGACACTTTAGGTTAGGGTTTGGAAATGTTCATGATTTGGGTCAAAATACCCGGTTTGTTGCCTGGAAAATTAATTCAAAATGTCTCAACTTCTTGAAAGATGTACCAAGTTTTGTCTCCAGCCGAAGGAATCAGATGTCTTGAACAGTGCTCTAGTACATAAGCTAATGTTATTTATTTTTAGTTTGATTACGTTGTAGTCTGGCTGTCAGCATTACACTTTTCTGAATACTTTTTTGATTTGGACAAAATAAGCTTTATAAAGTATAACATCAATCATTTGTAATGCTAATTTTTTTGTCATACTTTAGATAAATTGGTGCATACTAGTACATTCTCTTTACTATACCTGTATACTGTAAGAATGCAGTATCTTTGGGGTGGGGAAAAAAGAGAATTGACTTGCCTTAACGACAGTCTAAATAACCTGTGACTTGACTTGCCAAAGAAAAAACGGAACTTACAAATGATCAGGTCACATGTCTGGTTATGCTGATGCTTTATACTGATAATGCACTAGGATGCTATTCGCTCTGAAACATCACATTTTCTAAGGCATAAATAAAATCTTAATTTATGCTATATTGACATTGATTCAGAGATCACTTGCACAACAATCTCATAGGTGTTCTCTTTCTTCACCAGAAATCACATATTATGGACCTTGTAGTTGTGGAGATATACTCTGTTTACTTTACTCTGACCATTGATGGGCTAAGTATGAATGGATGCCATTCATATTTTTACTTTTCATTTCAATTTGACTTTATAATTGAAATGAATGCCTATGAATATATGCATCTAAATAAAGTGACGTATTGTAAACAGCTGTTAAACTTGCCCTTCATTTCTTTAATTCTCATCTTGCTTCTTAAATGTATTCTTCTTCGCCTTTCAGCTTTTTCATTTGCCTGCCAAAAAGAATGTGGAAGCAGTTCTTGAAGATTATGCAAACTACAAAAAATCAAGAGGAAACTCTGACAGCAAGTACAAATGCCATTTATTGTTTTAACTTTATCTTTTCTTCATAATTGTTATGTTGTGCTATCACATATTTTACTAGATTGTGTTTAATATCATTTTCTGTTTTGATTGCTGCCCTCCCTCCCCTCACCTATGTCCTCTTGTGAATGTCCTCCTGCCCTGTGTGCACGTTTAAAAATACTTCAAATCTTTGTTTTTTAAAGCTGCTTTACAAATAAAGTTTATTTAATATCTGTTTGTGTCATGATCATGACCTGATCACCTTTTCTTCCCATGAATGTTGGCCTTCAGAAGGTTACACGCATGTTATTCAAGACTTTGTTGTTTTTTTGAATATGGCCTCCATTATGGGGAACTCAGACTCTGATTGGTCGACTCTCCCCTACTCCCCCTCCGGGCACAGCCACGGAAATATGAACAAATGTCATTGTCACACCTTTACGTTTGAAAAAGGCCTGTATTTCTTAGTTCCCTCCTTTTAGGAGTGGTGTGATCTTGTATTCAGTGACACCGTGTAATGGTTAAACCATTATACCCTTAGGTTGGGTCACTCATTGTTCTTAAAGCACTATCCTGCATGCGTTACACATTCTGATCTCTATCAGTATTGGGAGGTGGAGCAATCCTAAGTAGAAGTCCCTGCATGCTGAGGAATAACGTGCCTTTCCTTTGCCCAGGGAATTTGCGGTGAACGAAGTGGTGGCTGGTATCAGGGAGTATTTCAACGTGATGCTGGGCACGCAGCTGCTGTACAAATTTGAGAGGCCGCAGTATGCAGACATCCTGGCCAACCACCCCGATATCTCCATGTCCCAGATCTACGGGGCTCCCCACCTACTCAGACTCTTCGGTACGCACACAACCACCTCACTTTTACGTTCAACATCCAAACACAGCAAGGCCCAAATAATCCAGAGACCCCAACGAACACATCTACCCTCCTGACACGTTTAGAGACGGCAGACATCTTGAAAAATGTATGTAATGTAAGATATTTTTTGTGCTCGTTGGTTAGCACATTCTGTGAAGGCAAACGAGTGCCTAGTGTCGCTTAAGCCAGTGAGGTTGTCTGCATGCTAAACTGGGTGCCACTAAACGTTTATCCAAATAGAGTGTTAACGTCTCTCCTTGTGGTTGTAAACAGTGAGAATCGGAGCGATGCTGGCGTACACGCCGCTAGACGAGAAGAGCCTGGCTCTGCTGCTCAGCTACCTTCAGGACTTCCTCAAGTAAGCCCTGGGCCACACACCATGCCCTCCTACCGCTTCTCCATGCTCCTAGCATGTCACGTCCTGGCACTTAATGTACGCACTTATGTATGTTGTACGTCCTGGCACTTAATGTACGCACGTATTGTGTGTTGTACATCCTGGCACTTAATGTACGCACGTATTGTGTGTTGTACGTCCTGGCACTTAATGTACGCACTTATTGTATGTTCTACGTCCTGGCACTTAATGTACGCACTTATTGTATGTTGTACGTCCTGGCACTTAATGTAAGCACTTATTGTATGTTGTACGTCCTGGCACTTAATGTAAGCACTTATTGTATGTTGTACGTCCTGGCATTAAAAAATAGTACTTAGTTGTGTCATCTTATCCTAGCTATCTTTGTTGTACACGGGGAATGGGTTAACATAGAAATTGTAAGTGCTTGCCACTTGTTTCTATGAACATCCTTACTGTAGCGACGGTGATATATTGTTGTTTGTCCTTCTTCTGACGAATGTAGTTACTGTAAGTCACTTTGGATAAAGTGTGTGCTTTAGTGCCATAAATGTAAATGTACTAAATCCAATCTTTCCGTTCCAGGTACCTTGTAAAGAACTCGGCTTCGCTGTTCAACGCCAGTGACTACGAGGTGGCCCCGCCCGAGTACCACCGCAAGGCAGTGTAGGGTCAGTGGAGTCAGGGGCGTCGTCGTGGTTACCAGAGGACTATTTGGCCTATCGGAAAGGAGGATTTCAGCACTCGAGAGGAACCAGTTGTATTTGGTCTCGGAAATTGAGTTGTGATTGGAAGCGGAATAGAAGGAGGAGAACATTTCAAGATCTAAGGCCAATCCAGTGAGAGAGAAATCATTAACTGTGATTTGGAAAGCTGCACAGAATGGCTATTCCCACATTGGTATGTTTTGAGTACCTTTGTTGTTTGTTGTTTTTATGACGCCTGTATTTCCTGGTTTTTACCCAGATCTTTTGAAAAGAGAATCACTTTGTTTTGTCTGTTTTTCATTTGGTCTTGTTTCTAATGTTTGCTAAAATTGTCATGTTTGCTGTTGTCGTTTTATAATAAAAGTTCTTTTCTTGTACATTTCATGTTTCGAATCGTCATTTCCTGAACTGAGTAGGAGGGCATTTGCTCATGTTATCACAGGCAATTAGCATACAGGAAATAGCTTTGAATCCTTGAAAGTCTCACCACTGAGACTAAATGCTATCGATAAATGGGCCATTTTTATAATGCATGCCAAACGACGTGTCATTAAAACCCAGAGAAAGGCTGTTCTAAGAAGTACATTGGAAAGAAAGGAGTTCTCCCGGGACAGTATTCGACCTCAAAGCCATTTGCTAAATGGCTCGGAAGATTTATGTTGGCGTGGATGTTCCCAGAGCCCCAGGGATTACGGGACACCTCTGGGCTTTCCCGACGTCTCCCTGCTCTCAGTGTATTTACTGTGCAGACTTTGTCTTTGTTCCCCCCCTGGGCTCGGTTGGAGAGGGCTGGAGAGTAGCGCTCCTGGTACTGCTGGTGGTATTTCATAGCCCACTGATTGAAATCAGGTGGTCTGCACAGGATATCCAGCTAGGAAGGAAGAAACCCAACAGGCCATTGAACCCTGACCACAAACAAAGCCCTTTCTTCTGCCCAAAGCCGTTCATAGGATACTCCTTGTCCCCATTCCTCTGCCTTATTATGATCTGCTCTGGGTCGGGACAACAAGACTAAATAGCAGTGGCAGAGCTGGTGATTTGTGGTTGTCTGTCACTGTCAACGGTTCCTAGTCTTGGCATGGGCAATTCTGTTTGTTCCCAATAGGAATTTCCTGTAATCCTATTTCCAGGGACATAACCAGGAACATATGCCTGCATTTCCCATTTTGCCTTTCGGGCTTTTCCTGACCTCAATGCTGCAGTTAATCCCACTAGATAGACAGGAAACACGCACCACCATTAAAACGTCTTAAAGCAACGTCTCTTTTTGGCTCATAGTACATCCTGCCTTACAGAAGTGGTCATTTACATTTTAGAGTGATTTACATGTTTCACACATCACAACCAAGACGATAACCATATTGGCCCATGTTTTAAATTTGTTTAAGCAAGCCAGACTTCCTTAACACTTTAGTGGCACCAATGTTTGGGCTGCGACCCCATTAGAGAAAGGCAAGTGTGTGGGAAAGTCTGACATACTGCTAACACAAGGCCAACAAGGCAGTGTTGAACGTCACTAAGCAAGAAGAGCTCAGAGAACGTCCCAGAACCAACCTGGTCTTTTCGTAGGATAATTACAGACATGGATGCCAGAAACTACTCAGGTGCATCATTTCTAAATTTGATTTCAGGCAAGATTATGCAAAGAAATGCAGTGCAGTGTTGACGCCACTAGATGGCAAGATTTCACACATCAGTTAATGCAGTCTAGCACTACAAATAACAGCAATACAAATACAGTAAGGGATATTACTAGCATATGTATATATTGCCTCCAATACAGGCTGTTTCTTTCGTGACATTTCTCAGTATTGTCAATGACAATGCACAAGCTGTTATGATGATATGTCTATCTACAATGAGGACAGAACGATCTCCAGTAAACCCTCGTTTCTAGATGTGCTGCCAATATAACAGTCGTCCTCCAGTCCTCGCTGAGTGCTCCTTTTCCTCGGTCTAGAATCAGCCAATAGTCCAGCACAGCTCCACCAGAAGGCATCCCGGCTGGAAGGCAAATATGATCAGTTTGACAGATGAAAACCAGATGTTTTTTCGGTCCGATTTCTCCAGAGCATAACCATCTGTTTTGGGATCTATGAGGTGAAAACCCGTCAAGGTTTAATTTGGTTGTGAATGTTTCCCCAGAGTAGGAGTTAGTGGTCCGCTAATTACACACTGGGCGCAGAGCCTTGGAGAGCAGAGTGTGACTGGATGTCATTAGCATTGGAAAATCCATTGACCACAAAGGGCTGCGGTCACTCTGAGCCATTAAAACTTGAAAGAACACAAGCCAGTCTTCTGGAAGAGGAATTTGCAATACATAAACAGCCTGTAAAATGGAAAACTACATCTGTGGCCATTTGTTTTCCTGAAAGGCAACCACATTTGGTAATTCTTAGTGAAATACTTTCCAATAACACAGGGAAGGCCTAGTCAAAATAAAATAAGAAGAAGAGAATGGACTGCTGCGGACATCTGTTTCTAATGTGGGCTAGTCGTGGTTTCTGTGTGTAGGATCTTACACGGTGGGCGGTTGAAAATGTGGCCCGGTGCTTGTTGAGATACTTGAATTCACATGCAGCTTATCATCATAGGACACCAGACACCCTTGAGAGTGTGATTATTGTTTTACGACCGTAGAGTAATGGAGCCTGCAGCCACACCTGCATCTCACCACCTCGTGTTTCCATCGGTGTCAGTGTTTGCATTCGAGTACTGAAGCAATACACGGCAGCACCTGTGTTTTTCAGTTGTGTGATATAACTCCTATAATGTCCCCCTTATGCTTCTGAAACAGTGAACCAATATTATTTGTCCTTATTGTAAGGGAATCCATTTTGTGAGATCAAAGTGTGTCCAAACCCCTTGGAAACTATGAGATATATAAAATAAATAATGCGTGAATAATATATACATATAATGTAGCATTAATATCCCATTACAGCTCCAACTACGCCCTCACCTGAGACCGCTACTTAATCGAGTGGAGAGCCCAAGAGAGCCTGTCCATTAAAGCATTAAACCCACAGCCCCACCCGTACCCACCCCCACACCCCCACCCCCACCTGTACCCCCACCTGTACCTCCACCCGTACCCCTAACCCCACCCATACCCCCACCAGTACCCCTACCCCCACCCATACCCCTACCCCCACACCTACCCCCACCCCATACCCCTACCCCCACCCCTACCCACCACCCGTACCCCCACATGCACATGGCAAGGGGCAGTGTTCTCACCCTGGAGGGGGACCACAGACATGGAATGTTTTCGGGAGGAGACATCAGTAACATCACCAACGAACATCCCGTGATCTGCTGTAGCAGACACACAGCCGATTAACGGCCGTTTAATCGTTTTATCTCGTCAAAACCGTCACTCTACACATTTACCTGTTTTGCAGAGGCACACATGCACCATTCACTCTGAAAACAGGCAAAGATGTATAAGAGGCCAATCGTATGTGCAACGGTTCAGACCACTGAGCATGATTCATAGGTGGGGAAAAAACCTTTAAAAGAGTTTGTTGTGTGTGTGTGAAAAATACATTTAGCGATAATGTATATTGGGGGGGGGTTCAGAAGTTGGAGAGAACACACACACACACACAAGCACACCACATTATAAACTCTCCTCTCTTCAGAACATCCATGTTTTCTTCTGATGTGGAGGACGGAGGTTGTAAAGGCCATTGAACTAGCGGAGCTGAATGTATAATGCCCTCGGCCCTCTCTGGCAGAGGTGAAAGCCTTGGTAAACAGCTTAATCTGTCCGTCTTTCATCTGCTCTCTCCAGTGGCATATCGCTGGCTTTGATCCACACGACCAGAGTACTTCCTTTATTACCAGCACTTTTGTTCTGTCTGTATCTATTTATCTATGTTTGGGAGAATTTGCGGCAAAGATTATTTCCATGGAGACTAAAGGTGTAATTTAAGAGCCTTTATCTCTCTCTGCCGCAGAAGCTGAGCTATGAGCTGAGAAATATCTATCATTGAAATAGTAAAATTAAAAACAATATATCCTGATATAATAATGTAATAATAATATCATTACAATTTTAATAAAAATCCAAATAATATAATAATCCATCTCCTCCATCATACCTATTTTGTACCATGACTACGTGTTAAATAACGTGGTCATGACCTGCAGTGCTCGTTTTACCCACCAGATGTCAGGCTTGTCTGAAGGTTTTTGTATTATTCGAGCTGGACCTGTGCGTGAGATGAGAACGCACGGGAACGAGGTCACCGTGGAAGTAAATAGTGTTCTCCACCTCATCACCATGGGTACGCAGTAAAACGATAAATAACTATGTTCTTTAAAGGAAATCAAAATGAATGAGATGTATACGCCTATTTATGTCAATGTAGCGATAAGATCTTAGTTTGAACGTAGGTGAATCACAAAAGTAATATCCCCTTTATCAACGACGTGTGTCCATTTCGGGTGGAGCGTCACCTTGTGGTGCGCCGGTGTGGCCCTCGGTCTCCAAGGGGTCCTTGTTGCTGCTCGTTGACAGCGGCTCGGCGTGGGGCGGCCCGAGGCTGGCCTGCTGCACCTGACCCCCTCTCAGGTCGGCCTGCCCTTCTGCCAGGCCACCAGGCCGCCTGATCACAGTGGCATGGACTGGCGTTGGGAGTTGGACTAGTACTGTAGCGGGTAATTATGATATCATTTACAAATCGTAAACAGTTGATACGTTTTAAATATGGTTAAGCCTACATAAAGAGCACAGTGCGCCCTCTGTCTCCTAACATGTGCCCTGTGGCGCTCACACACATTTCGCTCCAGCAACGTCTGCATAATGTCTATCACATTGCAATGCACGTTTATTGGGCTCCATTGACGAAAAAAAAAACAATGGGTTACAGTTGGCAGCCTAATACTCATAAAGCAGGGTGAAAAAGTACTAGCGTTCCTTCTTCAAAGGTATGACACATACCGTTGAATATTCTTTTGACGTGTTTCCAATGATTTCATTGGACGTAGGCCTACAAAAGCCTAATAAAGGATCTCTTTTCATTTTTTTTTTTTAGCTTTCTAGAGGTTTCCAGTTCTGCCTTCCAGGTGTGCTGTTTTTAGCGCTGTTTTCCACACGGCCTGGATCTCCGTGGACGACACTCTGGGACGGCTACTGACGACGCGCGTAAGTGTGAGCTAGCCTCCCGTCCCCAAAGCGCCGCAGACGTCTCCCCGCCAAAGCAAACTGAAGTGTCTCCCTGTGATTTAAAGCTAAATGATAGCCTGGTGGCGGTGACCGTGTCATTAACGACACACAGTCGCTGTGGAAACAAACCAGGGCCCTCGTGTGAGCCTCCGCTCAAACAAGCCTTTAATGATTAACACGCCATCTGTTGACGCGCTCGCTTCCACATCGACGCTGTCTCTCTCTCTCTCCGGCGTTTCAATCACCCGCTGACTCTGAGTCTGCGCTGTCACCAAGCCACCCAGGAAGGCGCTGCATGTCGGCGGTCGCCGCTTGTGTTTGTCTTTTCTGATCCACCTCCTCCTCCAGGGTTTGCTAACAAGCCGCTTCCAGTCGCTCGCGGTACAGAGAGTCGGGCCCCCTCGGCCCCCCCGGCCCCGCTCCCCACCGCCGCGGCCCTGGGAGCCGCCGCTGAGAGATTCCCGCCCAGGCCACGGCTCGCTGACCGCCGGCCCGCCGAGGATATTAAGGATACGGCCTTGACAGCTCGCTCCGGCCCCCCGCCCCCCCCCCCCGCCCCCACCGGCCCCGGGGCCCCCGTGGAAGGACAGGAAACAAGTTGGGGCCCTTGAAAAGTCTGAAGTGGTGCCTGGGACTTTCCCACAGCCCGGGCTGCCGCTGGAGCGTGCGCCGGTACCACTTCACACCAGAGGGGGTGGGGGGGGGGGCTAGGGGGGGCTGGGGAGAGGACCAGGCCCATAAACTCACCGTGGAACTTGGAACAAACTTTTAAGACGAAGGGGGGATTCACTACCCACCCACCCCCCACCACCCCCACCCCCCCCAACCCCCACTCCAGAGAGAGAGGAGCATAAATTATTTGCGCTGGCAGATGTCCACAGACCCAAATATGCATGAATTTGTAAGTGCTGGCAGGCGTCCCTCTGAACGAATGCGCTGGTCTTCATGATGCGTGCAGGAGCAGTTGTTATTCTGGCTGTTTTACAGAGGAGCATTAATCTGAGCTGTCAGCGCCGCCAGCCACTTTAGGAGAAATTATTCCCCTCCTTAATAAGGGAACCGTGGGTGCTGCGTTACATATGGCGGCGGCGGCGGAGGCAGGAGGCGGGAGGCGGGAGGCGGGCGGGCGGGAGGGAGCATTCTTGGTGGGTCTGTCATCACGTTTGCCGTTCTCCAACAGCGGCCGTCTGTGGCGCGGCCCGCAGCGCACAGCGAGCGCGGGCTAGCTAGTGGGAGCGCTGTGTTAACAAGAGCCAAAGCGCCCCGCGCACTGCGACCGCATGGTGCCGCGGCGGCGGCGGCGGCGGCGGCGGGGGGGGGGGGGCGGGGGGGTGGAGGGGTTGGGGGGTGGGGTGGTGGGGGGAGTGGAAGCCAAGCTGATGCTAATTGTCCGGCTCAGGCTAGCAACAAGAACTAGCACAGGCTTTTCCTGTTAACTTAACGGCACTTGGACCGTTTATTTTTTGGACGAGCGTTGGGGGTGGGGGTGGGGGCTGCGGAGCTGATCTCACCATGTGTTACAAATCGTGATTCTGCTGGAAAAGTACCTCATGACCGCTCGTACAAATCACACGCCTGGAATGTCTCCTCGAAAAACGAAACGACCGGCGGCGCGTCTCTCTCACACACACACACACACACACACACACACACACACACACACGCGCGCGCCCTGCAGCGGTCAGTGAGATCAGTCGAGTGTCGGTGAGTTAAGTGGGATCACCGACGACAACGACGACGACGAGGACGACGAGCGGCCAATCGGAAAAAAGCATTGGCCGATGTTTATGGTGCACAAACCAGCGGACCGCGGGCCGAGTCGGGCTCAGGGGGCGGCGGCGGGTGGCGGCGGCGGCGGCGGCGGGGGGCCAGC
>NC_140283.1:3053023-3116158 GCF_964030765.1 Micromesistius poutassou | reverse complement strand
GGTGGAAAGACAGTTTTTGAGATAGGAAGGTCCTACCACCCTGAAACTTGAATACCTTATTCTAGGGCATAACTGGGACCCCCACACCGAAACTTGGCCCGGTCGGACGCCGAGGGCAGGGAGGGGGGGGGGTCTGAGGTTTAGGGTTAGGGTTAGGGTTAGGGTTAGGGTTAGGGCTGGCTTTTTCCCAGAGACCCAAAATTTTCACAGAGTAATCCCAAGATGCACCCTGGCTGAAGGTCTAATGGCCACTGAAGTCAGCAGACATTTTATTGTCAAAACAAAATTCATTGATGTCCCCTCACAACTGGGGTGTCATTACCTCGGCGGCACTCGTGGAGGCGCTGTTTAGTCTGGCGCCAGCCTATGACCATAACGTATGAGTAAGTTTAATAGAGCGGCGAAGTCACGCCCCTTCCGGTAGAGCCCACGGGACCTCTGAAATCGAAAATTATGAATGGGCTTCAATGGAGAGAAAGTAATTATTTTCTGGTCCCAGTCTTTATATGCCTATGAGGTTTACAATATATATTATATATATCATATATATAAATATACAATTATTTAGTTATAATATTATAAGTAGACCATATAGCTTTTATTCAATTATCGTTATAACAAGATCTGTATCTGACCATTGACCATCCTCCTTGCTTCAAGGAAGTCTGGTGGTCTCCGTATATAATAAATAAATGAATAAATAAATACATTTATTGATTTATTTATTACACGGCTCTTCTCTATAGAGTGGCGAAGTCACGCCCCTTCAGGTAGAGCCCATGGGACCTATGGGATCGAAAAATATGAATGGGTTTCAATGGAGAGAAAGTAATTATTTTCGAGTCCCAGTCTTTATATGCCCTGGATTACACATATGTTGTTTGTGGATTTAAATGATAATTTTTTATGCCAAGAAAACTAAAAATGTTCGAGAAGAAGTTTGATAATGTTAGGTTTTGTGTGAGGCCACTTTGTGAACTACAGCTCTTCGCTGCTGTCGACGCGAATAATATAACGTCACCACCACTCTGGTGGCTTAACGTCGTTAACGTGGTTTGGAGCCGATCTATGAATGAATGTTATGTTACAATGATGGTTTATGTTTGAACTCATGAAGTCGTTTGCAACGTGGAACCTAGAATCAATATTTTCGGGATAATAATAGCCTATATAATATAATATATAAAACAGAAAATTAAATAATGGCCAGGTCGTGTGGTCGATGGGAACCATAGCGTTATAGCTGCCTGCCCTACATATTTATATATGTATTTATTTATCTAAGGGGGGGGGGGATCAGGATTGTTGAGGGGGTGGACGGGGGTTTGCCGTGAGAAATTGGATGTGTGGCGTGTGTGCGTAAGCAGGCAAAAGCGCGTGTCACACGGTCAAACCGTGAGAGTTGGCAGCTCTGTGTTTAATTTTGGCCAATGTTTTGAAAGTAATAATATTAGAGGGAACCTTTTCTTGTATTTTTTTGTTGTTGTAGCAGCGAAATGCATTGTGTGTGTGTGTGTGTGTGTGTGTGTGTGTGTGTGTGTGTGTGTGTGTGTGTGTGTGTGTGTGTGTGTGTGTGTGTGTGTGTGTGTGTGTGTGTGTGTCCACTGCCCCTCCCCGCCCATCCTCTGGTGTTTAATAGTTCTGACTGAGTTTTCATAAAGATTATAGGCCTACAATACATATTACACCCCAACTGTTTCTGTGGTGGGTTTTGAAAGTACCCAAGAAAACCGTGACCCGCGGATTACACCCGCGACTCCGTTTTTATTGTTGACGGGGAGGGGGGCGATCGGGATTGTTGACGGGGGAGCGGGGGGGCGATCGGGATTGTTGAGGGGGGGGGGGGGGCGATCGGGATTGTTGACGGGGGGGGACGATCGGGATTGTTGAGGGGGGGGGGGGGACGATCGGGATTGTTGAGGGGGGGAGGGGGGGCGATCGGGATTGTTGACGGGGGAGGGGGGGGGGGGGGCGATCGGGATTGTTGACGGGGGGGACGATCGGGATTGTTGAGGGGGGGGGGGGGGTTTACACCAGCGACTACCTTCGCCGTAGGCCTACTGGCAGCGTTGTAGAAGTCTCCAAATAATTCCAATTTATGTATTTTTTATAACCAGGAAATGTCCTTGTTGGTAGGTACAACTCGCTATTTTACGTTGAACTGCAACGTAATCCAGTGTTCACGAAAACGTATACTGTCAGCGTATCCTTGGGCATTACGTCAGTTCACAACGTTTTGCTGGCAGGAACGATATATCCGCGTAACATCTAAACTAAAGCTCATATGCATTCTCTGAATCAAGATTGTGAACATAGAGTACACATTTCTCGCTAAATATGTTATCAAAAAACCTGAAGATACAGAAACGGCCCTAAAATGTAGCATTTTACACGGCTGGCCACCATCTTTCTTCTGTGCTGAAATAAGAAACTTGAAAGTCACGTGGTGCGGGCGCAGTCTCCACTCTTTACAATGGAACGTTGACATGTAACGTATTTTGGCCCTGAAACGTTGACTGAGCTACGTATCCAACGTTCGTAGAAGAGTACTCTGGGAACGTTTTTCTCTGGCGACTGGGTTGGCTGCACCTGACCCCCTCTCAGGTCGGCCTGCCCTTCTGCCAGGCCGCCAGGCCGCCTGATCACAGTGGCATGGACTGGCGTTGGGAGTTGGACTAGTACTGTAGAGGGTAATTATGATATCATTTACAAATCGTAAACAGTTGATACGTTTTAAATATGGTTAAGCCTACATAAAGAGCACAGTGCGCCCTCTGTCTCCTAACATATGCCCTGTGGCGCTCACACACATTTCGCTCCAGCAACGTCTGCATAATGTCTATCACATTGCAATGCACGTTTATTGGGCTCCATTGACGAAAAAAAAAAACAATGGGTTACAGTTGGCAGCCTAATACTCATAAAGCAGGGTGAAAAAGTACTAGCGTTCCTTCTTCAAAGGTATGACACATACCGTTGAATATTCTTTTGACGTGTTTCCAATGATTTCATTGGACGTAGGCCTACAAAAGCCTAATAAAGGATCTCTTTTCATTTTTTTTTTTTAGCTTTCTAGAGGTTTCCAGTTCTGCCTTCCAGGTGTGCTGTATTTAGCGCTGTTTTCCACACGGCCTGGATCTCCGTGGACGACACTCTGGGACGGCTACTGACGACGCGCGTAAGTGTGAGCTAGCCTCCCGTCCCCAAAGCGCCGCAGACGTCTCCCCGCCAAAGCAAACTGAAGTGTCTCCCTGTGATTTAAAGCTAAATGATAGCCTGGTGGCGGTGACCGTGTCATTAACGACACACAGTCGCTGTGGAAACAAACCAGGGCCCTCGTGTGAGCCTCCGCTCAAACAAGCCTTTAATGATTAACACGCCATCTGTTGACGCGCTCGCTTCCACATCGACGCTGTCTCTCTCTCTCTCCGGCGTTTCAATCACCCGCTGACTCTGAGTCTGCGCTGTCACCAAGCCACCCAGGAAGGCGCTGCATGTCGGCGGTCGCCGCTTGTGTTTGTCTTTTCTGATCCACCTCCTCCTCCAGGGTTTGCTAACAAGCCGCTTCCAGTCGCTCGCGGTACAGAGAGTCGGGCCCCCTCGGCCCCCCCCGGCCCCCCCCCGGCCCCCCCGGCCCCGCTCCCCACCGCCGCGGCCCTGGGAGCCGCCGCTGAGAGATTCCCGCCCAGGCCACGGCTCGCTGACCGCCGGCCCGCCGAGGATATTAAGGATACGGCCTTGACAGCTCGCTCCGGGCCCCCCCCCCCGCCGCCCCCACCGGCCCCGGGGCCCCCGTGGAAGGACAGGAAACAAGTTGGGGCCCTTGAAAAGTCTGAAGTGGTGCCTGGGACTTTCCCACAGCCCGGGCTGCCGCTGGAGCGTGCGCCGGTACCACTTCACACCAGAGGGGGTGGGGGGGGCTGTGGGGGGGGGGGGGCTGGGGAGAGGACCAGGCCCATAAACTCACCGTGGAACTTGGAACAAACTTTTAAGACGAAGGGGGGATTCACTACCCACCCACCCCCCACCACCCCCACCCCCCCCAACCCCCACTCCAGAGAGAGAGGAGCATAAATTATTTGCGCTGGCAGATGTCCACAGACCCAAATATGCATGAATTTGTAAGTGCTGGCAGGCGTCCCTCTGTACGAATGCGCTGGTCTTCATGATGCGTGCAGGAGCAGTTGTTATTCTGGCTGTTTTACAGAGGAGCATTAATCTGAGCTGTCAGCGCCGCCAGCCACTTTAGGAGAAATTATTCCCCTCCTTAATAAGGGAACCGTGGGTGCTGCGTTACATATGGCGGCGGCGGCGGAGGCAGGAGGCGGGAGGCGGGAGGCGGGTGGGCGGGAGGGAGCATTCTTGGTGGGTCTGTCATCACGTTTGCCGTTCTCCAACAGCGGCCGTCTGTGGCGCGGCCCGCAGCGCACAGCGAGCGCGGGCTAGCTAGTGGGAGCGCTGTGTTAACAAGAGCCAAAGCGCCCCGCGCACTGCGACCCGCATGGTGCCGCGGCGGCGCGGCGGCGGCGGCGGGGGGGGGGGGGGCGGCGGGGGGGTGGAGGGGTTGGGGGGTGGTGGTGGGGGGAGTGGAAGCCAAGCTGATGCTAATTGTCCGGCTCAGGCTAGCAACAAGAACTAGCACAGGCTTTTCCTGTTAACTTAACGGCACTTGGACCGTTTATTTTTTGGACGAGCGTTGGGGGGAGGGGTGGGGTGGGGGGGGGGGGGGCTGCGGAGCTGATCTCACCATGTGTTACAAATCGTGATTCTGCTGGAAAAGTACCTCATGACCGCTCGTACAAATCACACGCCTGGAATGTCTCCTCGAAAAACGAAACGACCGGCGGCGCGTCTCTCACACACACACACACACACACACACACACACACACACACACACACACACACACACACACACACACACACACACACACACACACACGCGCGCAGCGAGCGCCCTGCAGCGGTCAGTGAGATCAGTCGAGTGTCGGTGAGTTAAGTGGGATCACCGACGACAACGGCGACGACGAGGACGACGAGCGGCCAATCGGAAAAAGCATTGGCCGATGTTTATGGTGCACAAACCAGCGGACCGCGGGCCGAGTCGGGCTCAGGGGTGGCGGCGGCGGGCGGCGGCGGCGGGGGGCCAGCGGTGGACCTGGACGGTGTCCCGCGGTGGCGCAGGAAGCTAACAACACAAGACGTTGTATAATCAGGCTGTCAGCGGTGTTGGCAGCCGCAATTATAATAATAGCCGAGTCAGGACAACCTGTGTGAGCCCAGCGCCAGCGTCCTCGCTTGCCACGGCCGGAGGAAGTGACTTGGAAGGCGAGGACGCTTTGGCAAGCTGCCACTGAGCGCCCCCCCCCCCCCCCCCCCCCCCCCACCCCGAGGGCTCTTAGTCGTGAATCAGAGAAAATGGGAATTACACGTATTAAAGAGGGTAAACGTCAGTAATCACTGCTCTGGGAGCCCCTGCTCGAGGACTCATCAGGCCCTGCTGCTTTTAGAGACACTTGTTTCGAGGAGAGGCACCTTGTTTAGCGGCTGACGACTGCCCGCCGCCGCCGCCGCCGCCGCGGTAAGAGAGGGGGAACGACACGACAAGCTCCGGCGTTGACGTATGAGGAGTTTTTCTTTTTTTCCTTTTCTGCGCTCGAGTACACCTGTATTTAGGCTGTGTCTCTCCAAGCGTGGCATGTGTGTGCTCTCTTGCTCCCGCTCTTGCTTTCACTCTCACCGTCGCTTTCTCTCCCTCTTAGTCGCTCTCGCCCTCCTCACCGTCTCTCCCTCTCCTATCCCATTATTTTTTCTATCTGTCTCTCTCTCTCTCTCTCTCCCTCTCCCCTCTCTCTCTTTCCATGTCCCTCCCTCTCTATTTCTTTCTCCATGCCTCTCCCTCTCCCTCCCTCTCTCTCTCTCCCCCTCTATGTCTGTCCCCCAGTGTCTCGTGTCTCTCCCCCTCTGAGGGGTGGGGGGGGGGGGGGGGGGGGGAGACTGCAGACGGTTGAGTGAGTGTGCGTGGGGTTGGGGGTGGCTGGATGCGTTCTCTTATAGTGTGTGGGGTGCGTTGATACGATCCAGCGTGGTGTGGCTCACATCGACCACCTTGCCCGGCCGTTGTTGACAGGGAGCAGGATGTTTGTTTGTCTGTCTGGTCTGCAGAGGTCACCCCGCGGTGTGCTTGTTTGCATGGTCAATTGAGTCCACCGAGGAGGAGAGCCTGGAGGTGATGGGGGAGAGACACTCATTAGTGGCCCTTCCCTGCTGTTTGCGCTGTGTTTGTGTGTTTGTGTGTGTGTGTGTGTGTGTGTGTGTGCGTGCGTGTGTGTTTGTGTGTACACGTGTGGCCGTTGTTGCTATCTGTTTGTGTTTTGTGTGTCAATGGCTGTGTGTGTGTCTGGGTTTTCTGTGTGTTTTCTGTGTGGGTGCGTACACACACTTTGTGCGTGCTTGTGTGTATATAGGTCTGGGTGGGGTTCTGTGTGTGTGTGTGTGTGTGTGTGTGTGTGTGTGGTGTGTGTTGGGAGGGCCAGACCACCAGCCCCTTTAGTCTCAGAGTCTCAGATAAGAAGGTCTGGAATCACTCGACATGACTGAGAGCAACAAAAAACACATAACAGGCCTCATCGGCAACTCAGGATCCCATAAATATTTAGGCAGCGAAGAGCTTCATGAAGTTTGTTGTGAAAGGATTTATACCGGACTTGGAGGCTATGCTATGCGGATAGATCACGCGTGTGTGTGTGTGTGTGTATGTATGTGGTGTGTGTGTGTGCGCGTGCGTGCGTGCGGTGTGTGTGTGTGTGCGCGTGCGTGCGCACGTGTGTGTGTGTAGTCTGAGCTGAGCTGTGTGTTTTCAGAACATTGCGTCACGTGTGGATCATCCCACAACTCTGGGCCAAGAAATGATGAGCAGAACCAAATAAGCACTTTAGTGCACGGAATGCAAACATCACATCTTTTCCAAGCAGGTTGTCAGAAAGCAGGTGTGAGCTGCTAATCCTGCCCAATCACAAATCACTGTTGTCTGCACCGCGGTCAAACAAGCCTCGCCTTATATGGACCCACTCCGGAATAGGCCTCATCAGCACGTGCGACGTGGATCAAACTCCCTCCCCAAACCGCCAGCTCTCCTCAGAGCGCAGCTGCTCCACAATGAAACGTAAAGTGGGGCCTATACACTCCATGCTGTATGCCTTTGGAGAGCGGCTGCCATGCATATATTACTTTTAAATATAGTAACAGCCTGTTGGGATCCTTTGGATGAGGCATCAACGCAAATACACAATCACAGCGCTCAACGCGAGGCCTTGTTAGCCAACGTATGCAAATATGTTCTTGTGGAGAGAGCGAGAGAGAGTGAGAGAGAGAGAGAGAGTGTGGATATATGTGTGTGTGAATCACAGAAGCCCTTCTGGGCTTCGCGGTCCACTCTCCACCGCTCTAGCCTAGCTTCTCCCCAGCCTGGCCGCTAGCCCCCCCCGCCCTGCCCCCCCCGTCCCCCACACCCCCCGTCTCCCGAAAGATCAGGACTCCTCATTATCCTGTTAACTGTACATTTATCTGACAAGGCAGGGGGAGCACGCCGCGCCGTCATTAAGCTTTAATGGACAGCGCCCAGAAACGAGCGAGGAGAAGAAGAAGCCATAAAAAGCAGCGGCCCCAACCTCCTGAGGCCCCCCCCCCCCGCCGCCCCGCCCCGCCCACACGCCCCCCCCCCCCCACCACCCCCACCGCCCCCACCATGCCTTTAATGTCTGTGATCGCCCTGACAGGATTATTAATCAGGAACTAAAGGAATTTCCAAACCTTTGCTCCTGGCGTCCTCGGCTGCAGTCTTTAGCGCGCACCATTACAGAGCAGCCCAGGGGTCAGGAGGTCCGCAGCTAATTGGTTCTACAGGGTTTTGTATAACAATGAGCCCAGCCCAATTACTGAGCTGCACAGAGGCAGAGGAGGAGGAGGGAGAGTGTGTGTGTGTGTGTGTGTGTGTGTGTGTGTGTGTGTCTGTGTGTGTGTCTGTGTGTGTCTGTGTGTGTGTCTGTGTGTATGTGTGTGTGGGTGGGGGGTGGGGGGGGGTGGAGGTGGAGGGGGGAACATGCACATGGAAGATGTAGAGAGTTGGGAGGAGGAGGAGGAGGAGGAAGAGGAGGAGGAGGAGGAGGTGGGGGAGGAGGAGATAGGGGGGGGGGGGGACTGGGTAGGAGATTTGTTTCAAGGCAGCTCTCTCTCTCTCTCTCTCTCTTCTCTCTCTCTCTCTCTCTCTCTCTCTCTCCTCAGGAGTACGGATATTAATGAGATCAGTAAATGAGTGCTGGCAGGGACGGTGGCGTTTCGGCAGGAGAGAGAGAGAGAACGAGAGAGAGAGAGAGAGGGACTGACAGAGAGAGAGAGAGAGAACGAGAGAGAGAGAGACTGACAGAGAGAGAGAGAGCGAGAGCGAGAGAGAGAGAGAGCGAGAGAGAGGTCCTGAAGGGGCAGCAGCCCGTCGCTCCTCGCCGCCTCTGTTTGATTCCCAGAGACGTGCGTGGAAACGTGCGCTGCATCTCATATCCCCCTTCCCTTTGTATCTCTCCTTCAGTTATTAATGATGTGCTGGGCTTTTTTACATCTTTTTTCCCTTCCCTCACACACGGGGGATAGTGTGCGCGTGTGCCTGTGTGTGCGTGCGTGTGTGTGGGCGTGTGTGTGTCTGTGTGTGCGTGCGTGTGTGTGGGCGTTTGTGTGTCTGTGTGTGTGTGCGTGTCTGTGTGTGCGTGTCTGTGTGTGCGTCTGTGCGTGCGTGCGCGTGTGTGTGCGCGTGTGTGTGTGTGTGTGAGCTTCTCCTTTGATACGACTGTATCCCGGTCTTCCTGGTGGGGGTCTTGGGGGACGGGTCCTCTCCGTCGGCGGCTAACGCAGTCGGTTCTCCGCGCGGCCGCTTCTTCATTTCCTCCGTCCATTGTTTCCATTCGGAGCCGTTTAGGCCCCGCGCTGGCCCCCCGGTTCTGGTGACCCCTGGAGTCGCCGGGGCCCTTTTCATCCTGTTTACTCGTGGTATTATGACATCCTGGTGCAGGGGATAGCGGGTGGATTAGAGGAGCGGGCGGGGCTGCTCAGCGTCTGCTCCGGCGGGGGCCATGTGTGGTGGTATCTCCAGGTCCCCGACGCTGAGAACACACCACAGGCTGGGAACGGACAGATTATCAGATTTACGCTTTAGCTCGTTTCTACCAGCGGGAAAGACAAACGATCAGAGAGAGCGTCGTGCTTTGTTTATTCAAATCGTTTCCCGGTGATGAATACTAAAGCGTGTGTTTGTGTGTGTGTGTGTGTGTGTGTGTGTGTGTTCATATTTAGATATCCACTTCAGTCGTTTAATGAGTTCATATCCAATCCAGATCCTGATTGAGCCGTCCCCTCTCCTCATCAGAGGAGGAGCCGCCATGGAGCCTTCACCTCCTCCAGCCTCCTCCCAGCATGCACTGGGAGCCGAGGTATGGCGGAGAGTGATTACAGCACAAAGCGCTAATTGCTGCTAGCTGAAGGTTTAGCTCTGACCTTTCTCCATCATGATGCAAACATAATTCTCTGTGGAGCCCGCAGTCCTCATGACGTTTGTCACTTACTCTTCGTGGATTTAACTCGTTTTTTTTTCCTCAGCAAAAGGGAGGATGCGCTTTGTTTGGGCTTTAAGCTTTGAGCAAGAGAATATGTGGTGGTTTGAAGGAGATAAAAGCCTTCTTAATGCCAGGCTGAAAATGGACCATAAATCCTTGAGCGTGAATACTAGTGGTTGTGTTTGTGTGTAAGCCTGCTGCTGGGATTGGCTGAGGTACATGACTCCAGTGTGTTTACAAACCCAAGCAAGGTCAGAAGCTTTCTTCGACAATTCCCACTGCAAATCTCAATGGATTGCTAGAAATATATACTGTATATATCTATATATATATAGATATATATAGATATAACAGTTCTGTTAATCCTGATGTTTTCTACTGGCTTTATCAAAGGCAGGAAAGCAAATACAGCATTTGTCAGAAGGCCTATGTTTATATATGGATTGTATTTGATATACAGTAATTGTGCCAATAATGATTTCTGAACTCTTAAAATCTGCATATTTGTTTACTGTAAATGAGTTGCAGCTGCGGTCTCAAAAGAGTTTATCATTATTTCACATTTATTTTGTCTCCCTAATTACCTAATTAATTCTGTTGTTTTGATTGCCGTGTTTACCGTTTGCTTTTCGGAGGCGTAATCCTGTCCTATTTGTCTGTTTGAGGAAGGACTCGCTGCGCTGAATTATTCATGCTGTGCTCCAGCGACAGCAACACCAGTTTAAACGATGGAGGCATCTCTCTGAGCCCCTCTCTGTCTCTCGTTCTCTCGCTCTCTGTCTCCCTCCCTCTCTCCCTCGGCACTCCATCCCTCCACACCTCCTCCTCCTCCGCCCCCCCCCCCTCCCCCCCCCCCTCACTCGCCCACTCTCCTTTTCTCACCCTCGTTCTCCTCCTCCTCCTTCTCACTCTCATCTCCTTTTCACCGAGCGCCTGGAGGTGGTGGGTGGGGGAGGAAGATTGACGAGAGGAGAGTGTGTACATGTGTGTGCGCGTGTGTGTGTGTGGGAGTGCGTGTGTGTGTGTGTGTGTGTGTATGTGTATGAGTGTGTGTGAGGTTGGGGGGTGGGAGCGGGAAAACATGGCTTCTGTAATGTGTCTGTCGGAGGCCCTGAAAGGCTCTCACTCACAAAGCCCCTGTTTAATCTGACACCATAATGTGACCTTTCAGCCCTGTTTCTCACAGGAAACATGGCCCCGCCCTCCACGCTGTACACAGCCCCTTAACGTGTGTGTTTGTGTGTGTGTGTCTGTTAGGGTGCTTCTGTGTTTGTATGGATGTTTGTATGTGTGTGTGTGTGTGTGTGTGTTAGGGTGCTTCTGTGTGTGTGTGTGTGTGTGTGTGTGTGTGTGTATGTGTGCCTCGGTCTGTGTGTGTGTGCCTGTGTGTTAGGCTGATTCTATGTGTGTCCGTACGTTTGTGTGTGTGTATGCGTTTTTGTGTGTCTGTGTGCGTAGGTCTGTGTGTGTGTATGCGTTTTTGTGTGTCTGTGTGCGTAGGTCTGTGTGTGTGTGTGTGTGTGTGTGTGTGTGTGTGTGTGTGTGTGCATGTGTGTGTGTGTGTGTGCGTGTGGGCCGTCGACACTCGAGTCGTTACAGGCCATTTGGAGTTGCTGATGTGTCACAATGCGGGGCTGCGATTGGGTATCAGCGCGTCATGTGCCCGTGCTCGCCGTCCACTTCACACCGCGGGGCCGTGACTCCTCTTTGCTCCGAGCTGTCGGGTGTCGAGGGCCCTCGGGAGAACGCCGCTCGTCAGCACAACGAGGGGATCCGTTCCAGCAGGAAACAACCGCACTGGCATCAGGTCGGGGCCCCGCAGACGCGGCCCGTCGTCACCGGCACCACCCCCCCCCCCCCCCCCCGCCGGGCCCCGGGGTCTTAAGACGCGTCCCTCCTGTGCCTCTTGGGGAACGTGTTCTCCCAGAGAGCGAGAGAGGATTTGAATAGAGAGCAAGAGAGAGAGCGGTCGAGATAGGTTTGAATAGAGAGAGAGAGAGCAAGCGAGAGAGAGGTTTTAATAGAGAGAGAGAGAGAGCGATAGAGAGAGGTTTAAATAGCCTTTGCTCTTAATGCTCTGTCGGTTGTCTTCGGAGAGGTTACGTTGTTATGCATCACAGATGTGCGTTTACTGCTGAGCTTGTGTTGGCTGTGAGGGAGCTCATTATGGTTTTCTCATAGGCGGGGCTGGCCCTCAGTGCAGATTTATTTACTGGGGCAGAAGTGTGTAGGAGAAGTGTGTAGGAGAAGGGTGATCCAGTAGACCCTATAGGACACTAACCGCTCTGCTCAGGTTACTCACTGTCTCTAGGTTATACAGAATCACAGCGCAGTAAGCAAGTGTACTCATGCTGCTCTTTTGGGTTCAGTGTTGCTCTCAGATGTGTTCGTGACCCTGTATGTGTTCAGGTAAAAGCCTTTGAGGACATGCACGGTTTCTGGGTAGAATATTTTAATGATGGTGTTCTCTCTGTGTGCAGTTTGTGTGTGTGTGTGTGATATTCTATTTGATCTGTCTAGAACATACATCTATCTGTTTTTGCCGCAGGCTGTGTGGAGGGCATGATGGCATTTACCTCTCCTTTGAGACGCACGCTGTGTATCAAAAGGGGCCTGCAGGGGGCGGCATCACAATCAAACCCTACCCCACCACCCCGACCCCCCCTCTCCACCTGCACCTTGACAACAGCGATTCGACAGTCAGAAGTTAACCCATTGCATCCGCCACTGCTGTACAGTTATCTCCATCGCCACGCATCTTCATTAGCGTACGAGAGGAAGGATGGGTGAAAGGAAAAAAATAAGATAAAAAATATTAAAACAACAGAGCGAGGATGAGAAGGCTTCTGTGGCGCCTTCGGGTTGCTTCCTGTTTGTAGCGACGCAAAGGACAAGTTATGCTAATGGCGGGCTTCTTTGCATAGTTAGAGAGAGAAAGCCTCTGCATTATTATTAAAGGAGGCTTGGGTAATTTCAAGTTGCCCAGCAGGGCGCTTCCCGATAAAAGAAAATAAGAGAAAAAGACGCCATCTCGGAACATCTCATCAGGGCCGTGGTTTGATGCGCGCGGCGTAATTCTTCTGTGATACTTAAGCCCGGGAAAAGCTTTAATGATGATGACTTTTTTCCCCGATGTGATTCTTCAAAGTGTTCCTTCTCGTGTGATAACACTACGTCGTTCTCAGAGCAGATGTGTTTGCTGTGGTAAATCCGAGTACTGCACATCAAGTCATCCAACCTAAATGAGTTTTCCCCCCCCCCCCCCCCCGCCCCGTGTGTGTAATGAGCCATCGCCTCTCCTCCGACAGCAGCTCGCTGTAAACACTTTGGTATTTTAGTTTCACACGCGTGACTTCCGTCGAGGCTGAATGCATGCACGGGCTCGGGGACTGCAGCGTATCTGTTGGTAGATCATGTATCATAACACGTCCCGGTCTGAGCTGGTTTAGGTCTGTCGACATATGCACGCGTATGCATTTGTTTCCCTCTTTAGCCGCTCAAGCGGGCGGCTCTGTGGAGCTATAGGTAATGCTCATAATAGCATTACAAACGCAGCCACGACAAAGCGTCGACCGCATTCGTCCCCCCACACCGCGGGAGAGCCGGGTCATTAGGGCTCCAGCAGGATTGTGTACATCCTGTTGTGCTCTACTAATACCAGCTCTGTGCGCTGACACCGCCGGACGCTTCCACACACCAGAACGCCATCTATCCCCGACGAGGCGAGGGAGGAGAGACAGACCGAGGGGAGAGAGACAAGGCTTTAAGACTGTGAACGATAGTTTATGCCGCATTAAGTATTCCTTTCAAAGGCTTTACAAGGCACTGGGGATTAAGAGACTGTACCACACTCATCTCATTTGTGTGGAAGCTGGGAAAGGGGAGCACTCTAAATAAGCGCCTGCACCAATAAGCCGTCCGGGGTGAAGTGGAGACGAGGACTCTCCGGTGTGAGGGGGGAACGCGGTGCATCTGCCCCACTTCTTCGCCCCCCGCCCCCCCACCCCCCCCTCCCCCCCACCCCCCGCCAAACATGGCCGCCGCTCGTGGCTGCGGCGGCCGTGCGAGCGTCGGGAACATTCCCCGCGCTTCAAAGGTTACCCGCTTGTTTTGTTTTTTTGTTGGGTTGTTTTCTCTTTTTTTTTTCATCTCGGTGCGCGGCCAGCCCACGGCCAGAATCACAGATTAATATTTCAAAACATGTTTCTTGTTCGAACCCCGCTACCCCCTCTCTATCCTCCTCTCACCCCCCCTCCCCCTCCCTCTCCCCCTCTCTATCCTCCTCTCGCCCCCCCTCCCCCTCTCTATCCTCCTCTCTCCCCCTCCCCCTCCCTCTCCCCCTCTCTATCCTCCTCTCTCCCCCTCCCCCTCCCCCCTCTCTCCCTCTCTCCTCCCCTCTGTGTAGCAGCCTGCCGCTGCGCCTCCATGAATCACCTCCCCCCACCGCCATCTCGCTCTCACACACACACACACACACACACACACACACACACACACACACACACACACACACATTCCCTGTTCACCACTTATTCCACTCTCTCCCCCTCCCTCCCTCCCTCCATCCCTCCCCCCATCCCTCCCCTACACGCTTGCCTGCTTGAAATGTGTGATATTTTCCCATATCTCACGTTTTCCTGCTCCACTGCGTCCCGGTCCAATCACTAGCTCCGTGTATTTTATGGATTAATAGGGGAGGATCCAGAAAGGTCCAGTCAGGCGCTGGCAGAGAGAGGAGAGGGAGGGATGGGCTGAGGCCAGGGAGAGGGAGAGGGAGAGGGGCCATGGGTGCCGTCTGCGGTTGAATTTTAATTAGCACCGAGGGGAATATCCCCTTTGTTTGTGTTTTTTTTTTTTTTTTTTTCCTGTTCCCTGGGATATCCTCCCTCCGCTGCGGCTCTCTAAATCACTGTCACACAAACAAGCCATTTCCCATCATGCCCCTGGTTGGGCTGGTATCTGTGTCATCCTGGTGGCTCTGCCGCGTCACCCGCGCACCTGCTCCGCCGTCCTAATTGAACAGATGATCTGCCAATTTGTCATGTTTATCTTCAGAGGTGTTCTGCCGGCGGTGCCCCCCCCCACCACCACCACACCCGCCTCCCACCAATCCCCCCCCCCCCCCCCCCCCCTCACAACACCGTGCAGATGTTAGCTTTTCTTTTTTCATCCTTCGCTCTCTCAGATGGATCCTGTAGTCATTACTGAATAATTCATCTCTGCGTTACTGTCTCCAGATAGCATCGCCTACGTCTCCCCGCGCCTTTTTTTCGCTCGCCGCTCGACGCCTAACAAGGACAAAAATGTTTATTATGCTCTCCACAGACGAGGCAAATATATGGATAAAAGATAATTGCCCAGCTTGACTCCTCCATTGATATGAAAATCGGACTGGAATTATTCACCGTGGTGTAAAGGTTAGTTGAAGGTTATTACTGGAGGACAGGCCCGGAGGAAGAGAGGCTCAATACGTCGCGTCGTGGCGGCCCTGACAAGACAATTCTGAAAGGCTAATTTGCTGTGCATGCTGCAAAGGCCTCTCATGAATAAAGTGAAAAGGTCTCCTGAGAGCTTAACATGGGAGAAGTCAATTATTTCTAAGCAAATGACGTCTGGCTTACGCCGCGCACAAATAACGACGCGCCGTAAATAATGCATCGTCCTCCATGTTCAGCACACACCCTTTTTTAACGTCGTCATTTTGCACGGGATAATGGTGGTAGATAATGAGAAGGCAGTAATGAAGAGGAAGAGGAGGAGGAGGAGGAGGAGGAGGAGGTGCGACTGTAATGTATGCACCCCGCTGCATTTGATACGGGCTTGTTATAGCCCAGACGGCTTCAGAACACGGGCTTCATAAATCACCTCCACTCTCCATCTGACGCGGCTCCGCTTTAGTGCGGCTCTCTGATGTGTGTGTGTGTGTGTGTGTGTGTGTGTGTGTGTGTGTGTGTGCGGTTTGGCTCATCACTTCTTATGCCACATTCTATTACCATGGCAACTGGAGGGCTCTATGCAGGTAGCCCCGCTCCGAGCGCGGGGGGAAGTCATGGCGTGCCGTTTGATAGCTGCCACGCCAGGAGCCCGTTGGTCCGCCTGCCAGTCTGCTGATTCCCTCGCCGTACTGCTTTGTTTGGTTTTTTGGTGTAAATTGTGCATTGGGTGCGTTGGCTTGTGGGAGCGCTGGTGCACCGCAGCGTATTACCGTGTGCGTGCTCCCCACGGAGCCAGCGCTATGGGGGGAAATAGTTAGTTATTATGGTATTTGCGTGATTGTTATTATTGCGTTGACATTATATATAGAGCAGTACAGTGGGGGGACGGTAGGGCTTTTAATACTCCCTGCCAGGCATGGCTCGCTCACACCCCGGCAAGATGAAAGCAGCCCTACCTGCGGCCGAAATAGACCTCAACAACCCACAACACATTTCTCCATTTCCACACCAGCCTCTCCTTTGCTCCTTTAGTTTGTCAATCAAGTGCAGGCCTCGTTCAGAAACCGAAACCTGACCACACCGCGGGGGTTGATTCAGCCAGCATTCCCAGTTTTCAGTTTTTTAAAATTGGGCTCTGGGATTCCATGGATATTTCTTTTAATATCTCCTTTGTTTGGCTAGCTGCCCCCCTCCCCCTATCCCCTCCCCCCAGTCAACCTCTGCTTCCCTCCCCTTCCCTCCCCTCCCCTCCCCTCCCTCCTCTCTCCCTCCCTCCCTCCTTCCCTCCTTCCCTCCCCTCCCTCCTCCCTCCTCGCCCTCCCTCCCTCCTTCCCTCTCACCCCTCCCTCCCTCTCACCCCTCCCTCCCTCCCTCCCTCCCGTCCACCTCTGCACACTCCAGTGTGGTCTAGACTACAGCTGGTCATGTTGCAGGAAGAAGGAAAAAAAAAATGGAACCGACATTACACAGCATCAGGTGCTATTCAGCAAAGGAAAGAGAGGTGGAAATACCATTCCCCCCCCCCCCCGCCCCCCCCCGCCCTCAGAAGAAACAGAAACACTGAGCACGGCCCTCAAAAGTGGAAGCAGATGCACATGGCCTGCTACTCTGCCCAAGGAAAGGTTTTATGTTGTCCTTAAAGGCGGGCACTTAAGCAGGGCTGAGTATTTCCTGATGCTCCAGACTGTTGTGGCGTGATTGCAGACGGATCAATAGCGCCCGCTGGCCCGGCGCTCTCTCGGCGGGGCGCTGGGGTTTCACCGGCCTCTGACGCCGCCGGGGCCACGGAAGAGAGGGGAGAGTTTCACTTACCAGAGAAACACTTTCTATTAGCCCCGCCGGGCGTTCCCGCGCGCGCATTGTTAGTGCTAGCAGACCCCTGTGCGTTTGCACCGTGGCGCTGGGGGATCCATTGTCATCCGGGTTAATCAGACCTTGTTTTGATGGACAGCTTGTCAAGAAATATAATCTGAAAAAAAATGACGCGCATTCTCCTGACCCCGGAGCGTCTCGACTGCCCCCCTCAGCATAAAGGGCCCCCGCTGGGCTGGTGCCAAAAGCCTGGCTTTGGGGCCCCCCCCCGACCCCCCCCGGCCCCTGGCCCCCTGCTCCCTGACCCGAGCCGTTGTGCCGGCTGCCCAGGGGTTAAACCTACTGGCCCTTCTCATTGCCGCCCGGGGGGGGGCCCCCAGCAGCGCCAGGCCCCCGTCCCCAGGAACCTCTGTGCAGGAAGCGGTGCTCGTATCTGTTTCAGACAACGATAGCACTTCAGAGGAGCACACACACACACACACACACACACACACACACACACACACACACACACACACACACAGGGCGTTTACCCCCTAATCCCCCGGCACTAGTATTGACCCCGGTCCTCTCGCCCTCTCTCTCGCCCTCTCTCGCCCTCTCTGTGTCATCTCCCACTGTTTTCTTGTTGGAAACAATCTCGCGTGCTGCCTGGTGTTATTGATTGGCCAGGCCCGGGCCCTGGTAAGTACTCCTTTGAGCCTGCCTCTATATTAAGCAGTTGTTCCAGCCTCAGATGACAGGGCTGGGGGGGGGGTGGGGGGGGAGGCCGCTGCTGCTGCTCGCTGTAGGCCTGGTATTACCCCCCGTGCTAATTGGTCAGGCTCCAAAAAGGTGACAGGAAGCAGCTGCAATGACACTATAAAGGCTGCTAAATAAAGAGCCTAGCGAGCAGTAGACCATCACCGAGGAGGATCGCGACAAACATCCACGCACGTTCTAATTTTACCTCAAAGCTCACTCTGGCCTCTCCATCACATCCTTTAGGGCTTATCTCTTTATAGCATAATTATCAGTGTCACAACATGGCCCCCGATAACAAAGGCCACCGCGGTGAACAGCCGCGGGACGGGAGCCCGTCTGATTGGGTCGGCGACGGATGGCGGCCCCCGGACGGAGCAGGGCCAGACGCCAGCGGAGCGCCGTGCGTCGGAGCGAGGTCAGCGCCGGTGTCTGGGGGCCTAGACACCGGTGCTACGTTGCCGTTACGTCGTCAGCAGTATGGTTGGTAGTATTTGCAAGCGGGGCTGTTTTATGGAAGCCTCCCGTAGTAAATGCTCCGTTCAGCGCGTCTCTGCGCTCTGGCCTCTATTTCCTCCTCCTGTCACACGCGTGATTAAGACCAGCTCGCCGCATTCATCACGAGGGCCGCGACGCCTCGGCGTTTGGACGGAGGAGGCACTCAGGCGCCGAGGAAACAAGCCCGGCCAAACCCCCTAGCTTAGCGTCGGCAACATACTCCAGCATACCACGGCTCGCTGCTCCGCCCCCAGAGTTGAGGACATTATTTTGACGTTGGGGCGATTGCATTTAGCATATCGGTTGTAAATAATTAGTCTCGCAGTCAAAGTACAAGAACGACAACAAAACAACACCATGCGTTGCTGGGATGGCAGTGCACTTGAGAGGTCCTTTGATTATTTCTAGGCCCTATTAGAAATCAAGTATTATAAATTAATATGGTGATGGGTGATATAGGAGCTTTGTAAGTTGAAGTAGAGTGTGTTCAGTGTGTGTGTGTTTGCGTGCGTGCGTGCGGGTGAATGTGTAGGCCCTGTGCACGCTAATGTGTGTCCGTGTGTCTCTGAGTGTGCGTGCTTGCCGGGGGATATTATGGGTGTCCATGCTGGTTTCCTCCGAGCTGATTGCCAGCCCAATCACCCCCCCTCCCCCCCACACCCTGCTCTAGCCTCAGCACCCCCACCCAGCCTCACCCCCCCCCACACCCCCCACACCCTGCGCTAGCCTCAGCACCCCCACCCAGCCTCACCCCCCCCCATCCAGCGCCCCCCTCACCCCGTGCTGGCCCCTTGCCAAGCAGCGACATTGTCATTATCAGGGAGCCGGAGGGCTGGGTAAATGTCATTATTGTCGCCAGTGGAGTCCTCCGGGGAACAGGCAGCAGCCCGTTTAATTTCCCTAACAGCCTGGGAAATATCTGTTGCATCACCAGCTCATGGCAAACATCTATAGCCGCTGTGCAATTAACGACATAGATCATTTACATAGTCGCCGGGCTCATTTTCATAATGTTCCCTTTATTATCAGAGGAAGAAATTAACCCAGGAATTTATTTACACACCCACTGCAAACGGTAACCGTGTGCTAATTGGCTGTTAGATGATTAATAAGCTTACAGCGCGCGCTAATGAACGGTGCACTCGCTGTTTCAGAGGTGCTCCAACACTGGGCTTGTGTTTTGGCAGCTTAATTAGACGGATCATTATGTACTTGTTGCTCTTGCTTTCTACCAAATACCATCAAATATTGAGAAGGATTAAACGCGCTCGCACTGCCGCCAAAGCCGCCGGTGGCCGCGTCGTCGTTTGTCGACGCGTCGTCATCTGTCTCCACTGCGTTCTATTAACAGCAACAATGTATGCGTGCATGTCCATCAATAACATTTAAACACGGACGTTAACGCTCCACAATGAACGTTACAAATATGCCCCCCCCGCCCTCCTTCAATACATATTCTTTTACATATTTATTAAACGTATCCTGCACTCAACAACTGTTTCAGTTGTTTAGCTGTGTGCTTTCATTTGTTATACCGTTTACGACTGTAACCGGCCGTGCAAGAAGAATAACACCCAAAACAGGGGAGCAGCCTTCCTGGTGGTGAGGGAGTGTGGCTGGGTCTCTGGAGGGAACGCTGACTGACTGTTAGGCAAATGTTTAAAGATGTTGTGCAACGGTGCTTACCGTGTTGTTTGTTTTCTCTCCCCGTCATGAATTATACAGCACTTTATAGCAAAATAAATCTGCATCAAGCAGTGTTTACGGTTTTGTTTTTGCATCAGTTGTATGCAATTCAGGTCTAGTCTTGGCTGGGAAACCCTCAGAGAGTACTACTGGTAATGAATATTTGATGTAAATCCTCCTTCTCTTTCTCTTTTTTTGCATCGCTGGCATGGGAGTCACACTGATCTGGTGTTAAAATCATAGATTAAAAGAACCTGATTAGAGCCGCGTTTCAGAGCTTCCTCGTGACCAGCGGAGAAGGACCCTGGAGAAAGGCTCTTTTATGACGGACAGTTCTGGAAACACAGCGTCCCTTTAATCTGGACCCCACCGGCTACAGACGGACTCATTAGTACACCAGGGAACTCGTTATTTCCCACACTTGGCCTACATGGAGCAGGTCTGGATAAACCGCAGCACGGAGAGCAAAAGGAAAACGCAAGACGGAGACGGACGACGAGGAGGAGACGGCGAAACGTGTTCAGCTAATTGTTTCCTGTAGAGCTAGGTGTCAGCATCGCTCCCATCTTTTGTTCGTTTAACACGACAGCGGTGACACAAGTCGTATCTCCGGAGAACAGATGGTGCAAACGGGCTTCTCTTTGTCATTTTAATCTTCTCTCTTTGCTTCTGTACTGCACGGAGGTTTCTTTTTTTTAACACAGGTATAATTATCCAGTCGCACGGACATGAAATCACTTCTTAACGTCGGCATAGATACAGTTTTCCATTTCACATCAGTCTTACCTAAATGCTTACAGTGATTCCAAGTCACGCAAACAATGAAAAATTGCTTATTTCCCAGTTAAACTGTGAAAGATAAATAGCGCTCTAAACGAAAGCCAATATCAATTGGCACTTGGCCTCACGTTGGCACACCTCAATGTGTGAGTTTAAACGATTGGTGAATTTCATCTTAATTACAGCAAAGTCCAGCCCAGGGGTCATTTTTTATCGTGTTCGGTCTGCCAATTACGGAGGTGCCACCCCCACGCCCTTCTAATTTCCCAACTCCTCTGGTCCCTGCAGCCGGGGGGAGATTGCTACGTGTCCAGGGTGCCCGCGCCGGGCTCAGAGCCCTGCAGATGAAATTACTCTGCTGTGCATGAAGACGCTTCCACCTCATATCAGGCATGAGCCCGGCCTATGCATACCAATCACCGCGCTCTGTGTTCTGCCCTGCACACTCCCTTTCTCCTTCATTAGGCTCCAATATGGAACATGGTCTTTATATGATTGATATTCCGCAGACGCTGATTTGCCGAGGCACTGTGGAGGCTGATAACTTTAATAACACCAGACTCCTCTCTGCCGCCCGCCACTCCTGCTTCTAACCTGGTTCTTCTTCATTCTTGCTCGTTAGGTTTTGGGATGCGACGGAGCGTACGAAGGCCAGGCGGCAGGCTGGGGCCGGCGGGAACATGCGCTGTTGTTCTGCAGCGCTGGAGGCACATTGTGTTGTCGGTCTGGATGTTTTCCCCGTATCAGATTAACGTTTGCTCATTTTAATGTTGTTTTTTTACTCATGCATGTCCTCAAGATAATATGTTTCAGTACTCACACGATTATGATTACCATGCTGGCAAGGACAGAGAGAGAGAGATAGAGAGGCAGTAGCAGCTCACAGTAATTAAATTAGCCCCAAATGGCTAATTGGATCAATTTGGAAGGCAGACACTGTCAAGGATAAGAGTAATCATCTATGCAATAGCCATCTTCTTTGCAGAGACACGTCTCGCTAAAAGACAAGGTGTGATCCAGAAGGTTAATGTAATTACTGTCCAATTCTCTTACTCACTTTGCACTATAACGCCAATTAATCTCAGATCTTTAGGCTACGATGGGGCAGGTGATGCTGAATTCTAAAATGTAGGACAGCGGTGCATATGGTGGCGGCGGTGGTGTTGACGTTGACACACACACGTGTGGCTTTTCAGTAGACGACGATTTTGGTCTACCACAGGGAGTGGATTTTGTTCCCTTCTGCGTCATGGTTTAGTATTAAAGTCATGCATTTTACCCCAATAAAGTTGTGATTTACATTTTATTCACACAACCTCTCTCGGCTCAGTGAGGCGTAAAGCAACGTAATGAGAGTGGGAGACTTGGCCGGCGAACAGAGCATTCATATTCATTAGCCGCGCGCATTAACATATGACGCCTGTGACAGATCTGCGATGCATGTTTTATGAACGCCGTTAATATCACACCCCCGACCGCCCCGAGGCCCATAAAGGAGCGGAGCGATCCGGTGAAATGAAAGCCACAGAGTGGTGGGACGATTATTGATTCTCCCCTGTGTCCTATTGATCTCTGACGTTTTCATCTGGCCACAGAGCTGCTAATCTGCTGTGTATCTGAGAGACACCCACGGTGCAGCCCATTGACTCTGCTATCAATAGCCACAAAGCTGGATATCATTAAATCCTCATCGCTTTGTTTTCCTTTGGCCAGCAGCTACAGACAACTGGCGGCTCGGCACGACCTCGTAATAACCACCGCCCCGCCTAACAGCCCCGCTCCCCCCCACTCCCACCCCACTCCCCCCCCCCCTCTGGCTTGTTTACGGGCTGTGGGGGCTGAGAGTCACTGGTTCCTCCTATAATAGGCCGGTGTAGCAGCGATGCGGTGCAGCACAGCACAAAGCAGATATTGAACACTGCCCCCCAGAGTGGATGTCGGGGGCTGTGTTTTCTCCAGCGATTGATTTACTATCGGGGGGGGGGGGGGGGGGGGGGTTGGGTGGGGGTGGTTGGGTTGGATGTAGGTCACGCACCATGAATTGGGAAATGTGCTGTTGATTTGTCAGCCAAACGATCGAGTGTACTTTCTGGCGCGGTCGCTACATGAAGATAGGCGTGGGAGGGCGCTCACTTCCTCATTAAAGCGGCCTGCCAATAACGCTCTGTGCACAACATCCCTTTTTCACTGCGCCGCCCGCCGGCCAGTTCCCCCGGTCCGCGGGGGGGTTGCAAAGAGGCCAGGGGGCGGGGCCAGGGTTGGGGGATGTATTTATGGGGCGTCGCCAATGAAGGGAATATTTCAGCCCTGACAGAAGGGGAGGCGACCTCCCTCCCTCCCTCCCTCCCTCCCTCCCTCCCTCCCTCCCTCCCTCCGCCCCCCAGGGAGCAGGGCACGGGCGGGACAAGGACAGGTGACGCAGGGATCGATGGTGCTTAAGGTGTGTGTGTGTGTGTGTGTGTGTGTGTGTGTGTGTGTGTGTGCGTGTGTGTGTGTGTGTGTGTTTGTGTGCAAGAGGGAGGAGGAGGAGGAGGGGGAGGGGCGGGGCGGGGCAGGGTGACAAGGACAGGTTGTGGGGGTGGAGAGCCCCGCTATAGTCCATTAGAGACGGAGGCTCCCTGCTGTTGGGAGACAGCATGATAAACAGCCCCGGCTCTGATAATAGTCTGGCTGATCAATAGCCTGTCCGCCCAACCCCCCCCACACCCCCCGGGGGCTGCAGCCAAAGCTGCTGACCCTCAGGTCACTGGGTGCGTGTGGGCACGCCCGTGCGTGTGAGTGTGTGTGTGTGTGTGTGTGTGTGTGTGTGTGTGTGTGTGTGGGTCCGTGTCAGTGTGTGTGTGTGTGTGTGTGTGTGTGTGTGTGTGTGTCTGTGTGAGGATCTCTGTCAGTGTGTGTGTGTGTGTGTGTGTGTGTGTGTGTGTGTGTGTGCGTGTCTGTATGTGTGTCTATGTGTGTATGTCTCTCTGTGTGTGTGTGCGTGTGCGTGTGTGTGTGCGTGGGGAGAGACAACTCTCAGCGAGTCAGACAGTGCATGGCGGTGCCCTATTGCCCTCGCTGTGATCCTACCTTCACGGTGTAATAAAAGCAACCAAGCATATCCAATTAGCGTCTGTATTTCCTCCAGTTAAACGCTGATGGTTAATTCATGATCCTGTAGTAATGCGAGACGTTTTCCCATCCCGACCCCAGCCTCCCTCTCCCTCTCCCTCTCCTCCTCCTCCGTGTTATGCCTAATGGCTTATTGACATTATCGTGCAATGAAACGCGCGCTACTATTTTTTTCCACACTTCTACTTTTTCAGTGATTAATAATCTGACGGATGGGTTATGAGACTGTCGTGAAATGTGATTTTTTTTTTTCATAATTGTAGGTGATTAAACAAAGAACGATCACAGCTGCCATGCACCTAGACTCTATTGGTTTGCATTCGGTCAAATCTGCATCCATCTCATCCTTCATGTCTGGGAGGTGTCTTGAGGGTCCATCCCCCCCTGTGACATCATCCAATGATGTGTGTGTGTGTGTGTGTGGAGTTAATACATCTGAAAGAGGCAGTGTGGAGGCAGCACGCTCCTCCTGCTCGTCTAGCCACATGCTGCAAATGGAAAGAAGCGCGGTCTTCAAATGTTTTATTTACACTATATTATGAACCATTTGGTTAAGTACTGTATATCCCTGTAGGTTTGTGGTGGTTGGCATGCATGTCCAGCCCACTATAAACCGGTTATCATGCCGTCTATCATGTGCAGAATGATAAAAATAAAAACAGTCATGAGTGGCGTACGTGTGTTTAAGATTAAACGACGGTTTCGATGTCACATCTGCTTTTCTCAGCTGTGAACACTGGATATCAGATCTGTCACACAGCCCTGCATGTGTTACCAATGTGGTGACCTGTATTTACATGACGTATATTGTTTTCTGGAAGACAATGCTTGGGGGCATGACAACAATAATACCACTAAGACTACTATGATGAATTGTGCTATGGAGTAATCAATACAATGTATCAATCAAAAAGATGTATATAAAATAAAGTGAAGTCATGAGTGGTGCATGTGTGTTTAAGATTAATCTACAACAGTTGGGGAGCCTGGAGAAGAGGAAGTCATACAGATACTGCAAGTGGTTGCAGTAAAACACTGTAGCTGTAGGCGGATGTGGAAATAGACTAGTTTATGCACACACACACACACACGTGCACACGCATGCATGCACGCATGCACGCACGCACGCACACACATGGACACACGCACACACACACACACACACACAGTCATCCCCCACCCACGCACACACACACACATATATAGCTGTGTTGTCACTCACTGAGGCAAGACCACATGTCTTCCTCTGAAGTCTTCCCGGCTCCACACGCTGGCGTTATCTCACTGCTACAGTTGTGGCTTCAATGGCGGTGAGACATCCTGAGTCGGAAAGTGAGACTTCATATCTTGAGCAACCCCGCAAACCATAAACCACAGGCAGCAGGCCTCTGCAGCCCCGCTCGCTGTGACATCAAACACTAACAAGCTGGAATAACATTTAGCTTGGGGTGCCCCCCCCCCCCCCCCCCCTTCCCTTCACGGCCTCCAGCTGCTGGCAGTCTGCGGAGGATGGCTGGATTTATTACAGGCCTTGTTGCGTTTGGATAAAACCCCTAACCGCGTCGCGCTGAGACTGTGGGGTCGCCGAGACTCGTGATTGGAGCGCCTCCTTTTTCCTGCCGCAGAACACAGCGGAATCCAAAGTGCGCATCAATCCTTTGGAAAATCAATTTCCATCTCGCAGCCCTTTGCCCCCCGCTTCCATTTGTTGTTGAGGGCCATGTGTGGAATTAAACCGACGGCTGAGGCGGTTTCCCCAATTGCTTTCAAATGACTTCCATTTACATGATCCAAAAAAAAAATGCCTCAATGACATACCATGGTAACCCAGTGACGACTTGAGAAATTAGCGGGGCTTGAGCTTCACACGTCGCAGACGCCCTCCCAGACAAAGATTCCCCTCCCCTGGTCCGGAAAGATCTGCTTCTAACAACGTCTGGCAGATGTCGCACCCTAGCACACTAGTCTGATGTCTTTTTTTATCCATGTCGAATTTTTCGTTAATAGCGATTCTTTTCTTTTATCTTTCTTTGTGTTGTTTCTTTCAACCAATGACATGTGTGGTGATTATTTATTATTCGTTACAATTACTGCTGCTATTGGCGCTATTATATTTTATTTTGGAATCGACATGAAGTGGAAGGCATTGATGAATCACAGGCGAGCCATGGGAGTCTACTCCGCCGCGGTTAGCTCGCGGACGGCGCGATGCGCACTTGAACGTGTGAATCGGCTCCCGAACGAGCTCTGAACGCAACAAAGAGAGGCTTATCGCTCATCAACAAGTTCAAACAACGAGGCTGAGCACAGGTCGGACAGGTTGGCGCTCAGGGGCCCCGCGGCGCTGTCTCCCCACCGGTGAGTCAGGCAGCGCAGAACAAGCCGTGCAGTTTCACCACAACACAAACACAACAGGATGTGGGCTGCAGAAATATGCGTGCCGTTTTTTTTGTCAGTTACAGCAGCGGCATGAAGCTGTCGCCACCCCTGTAGAAAAAAGGTCAAGAATGTTTCAATTTGTATGAGGTGGGTGGGGGGGGGTGGATGTTTTGGATGGGTGGGCGGATGGATGGGTGGGTGGGTGGGTGGTTGGGCGTGGATGTTTTGGGTGGGAGGGGGGGGGGGGGCGGTGTCAACGTCACATCTGCTTTCCTCGGCTGTAAACACTTGTGCAGATCAGATCCGTCATACAGCCTGCATGTGTGAACAACGTGGCGTCCCGTATATACATGACTAATGTTGTTTTCTGGAAGACAATGCTAGGACTCCAATGATGGCGCGATAAGACCGATAAGACTGCTATGATGAAATCTATTTCACAACTTTTTGTCAGTCCTCATTTCCAAACGGCAGAAGCCTGGCTCTGGTTCATATTTAAGTAATATGTGTAGGGTACTCTGAGAGATGTAACGTGCTATAGGCTGAACTGTTGTTTACCAGTGTAGAAATGCATAGAAGCGAGGGAGAGGAGCGTAACAAGGCCACCCAGCTAGACTGGGCTGTGGCCTCAGAGCTGTGCAGCTCCTAACCAGAGAGGTCTGGGCTTTCATCCACCACATGAGAGGGGGGCTACATCTGCACAACATCTCGGCCTACATTAAGACTCCCAACAACTTACAATTTAAACATCACAGAGCTGTGAGGAGCAGGAACACATGGAGTCAAACCTGTGATGGACAGACCTGTAGCTCAGGGTTCAGGGCCCTTAACTAAGGTCGGGCCCTTCACTGAAGTCCCTTCACTGAGGTCCCTTCACTAAGAACACAGAACATGTAGCGTGTGTGTTCTCTCGTTACAAACGTTAAATAATACAACGCTGTCGTCTTTAGAATCAATGAATCTTTAGAATCAGAAAGTACAGTTTGTACAAGAGTTTGTGGACAAAATAACTAAGTGAAGTGCTTTACAAACGGTCTTATCCCAAAGACCAAAGCGCTCTAAGGCTATTGTTCACATTTGTGGCCGCCACGTTCCGGTACACTACTCCACTCAACCCAGTGGTTGGAAGAGGATATAGGTACCGCGTGTTGTAGGGAAGCACGGAGAGACGGTACCAACGGCTTATTGTCCTTTAATGCAGAGAAGATCCACCGTTTGTTTATGTTCCAACCAAAAACAGGAACAAGGACCCATTCTCTCTCCCTCCTGGGCCCAGGTATGTACTGTAAGCGCTGTGTGTGTGTGTGTGTGTGTGTGTGCACACGTGTCTGCACGTGTGTGTGTGTGATTGTGTGAAGAGTGAATCACCAGACCCACATTGTCTCCTGGACAGGCTAAATGAAGTAAAGAAATTCATTATGGGGGTGGATGTTAGTGCCCCCTTCCTCTTGTCTTTTTTTCCCTTTTCCACATTACTTTGATTTATAACCACAGGCCGGTTCTGCGATGCACTAAAAATAACGAAGGAGCGGCCCTCTCTGTGCTGTGATTGTATTGATTTTGATAGCCGGCTCCAGTGTTTGTGCAACTCAGGGCGTATTTTATGAGAGCAGTAAAATAACAAAGAAGATGGGCTGGAAGTTCTCCATGTATACCAATCAGAATTTATAAATTGCTCCATTACCTTTATTTCCCTTGGTTACTCTGGGAACATTAGCAATTATTCTCTCATGGGCTTGGCTGATAAAACTAATAATCTGGTGATTTAGTGCCTTGTGGCGCGTTGCACCCGGTCTGGCTTGCTTTAATCCATTCATCTTGCCACCTATTAGTTTTATTTTGGAAGGACAAATTGCTTTCCAAGAGAAAATAGGTCAATAGGTGTCCTCTATTAGAAATTGCTAACAATGTAACCGTTTTTTCATTTTTTTTTCTGTCCCTTTGTGTCCCTGCGTCGGGAACAGAATTATGCAGGCTTATTATCATTCTATTTGCATACTGGGTGGTTGCTTCAATTATCTTCCTTGGGCTGCATAACAAAATTGTAAATAGCTGAGGATATATGCAATACTCTGTAGATTCTATATTTGCAGTGGGTGTGCAAATGTGTGCATGCACACAAGCGGAAATGAGTGTGTGTGTGTGTGTGTGCGCGTGCACGTGTGCATGTGCGCGTGTGTGCGTGTGTGTGAGCAGCAACCCATGCATGTTTCACACATGCATGTGTGCACTCCCAGACGCCGTCAACGCGGCTCCTATTGTTCTGCTATGGCGGCCACACGGAGCCCCGTGCCGCGTCCTTTGAGTCCAGAGGACTCACAGCGGCACAGCCCGGTCCCCACACTGCCCCATTAGCAGCACCCGAGGGAGACAGAGACCTGGCTGCCGCCGAGACACTTCCAGATTAGCTCATAAATCACCCGCCCCGGAGAGCCTGCCTGGAGCCCTGACGTCATCACTGCGAGACGTGTTGTTGTCCTACGCCGGTGTCCTGCTGACGGCGCGCAGCCAAGCAACACGCCACCCTTCACACTAGAGCTGCCCGCGTGCACGGCCCGGCCCGGGTCACTCCGCCGCTCCTCCAGCGAACGTGCTTCTGCCTCATAGCGGGCGGCTCTTCTCTGTCGCGATACGTTATTATTACGTTACCGCTATTTTTAGCGGTTACTTATTAGTCATTCATGACTAAATAGTCACTTTGCATCAACCCATCTGGTTGACGTTATTCAGAGTGGCTTTTCGCCGAGCGTTCTCGGGGACTCGTCATTCATGAGCACGCGATGGTCGGGCTCCTCGCCGGTGGGTTGGGGTTTGGGAGTCGAACCCTCCAACCGCAGTCGACCCCGCTCATCCATTATAACTCAATATCACAATAAAGCCTACGGAATCCAATGATTTAATGTTAATGCGTCTTCTGTGGGGTTTCCTGGGGGGCTATTTTTTGCCATCATTTATGGATCGTAAAAAGTGGAGCTGTGTAAGCAGTGGTAGTCAGCCACCGTGGCTGCTGTAAGTAACCGTTGGTGTGTTGCTGGGCTCTGCCAAAAGCCCTGTGGGTCCCTCCCTCTCTCCCCACACGCTCACCCTCTCTGAGGTCTGTGGTGACACAGCTGGGCCCATCCAGGCCAACCGCGGCGACCTCACCACTTCCCCCTCGCTGGGTGGGATGAGAGAGAGCGCGCGAGGGCGCAGTGGGGGGGGGGGGGGGGGGGGGGCGGTTCGAGGAGAAGCCGAGGAGGGTGGGGGGGGGATGGGAAAAAGCGGAGGACGCTGGAGTGCCTCTTAACCAATCACCTCTCAGACGCCGTGTCCTTGTCTGCGCGGCACATGCAGCAGAACGCGCACGGAGACAAACAGGAAGGGTGTGTCGGTGTATCCTCAAAGGCCCTTCTCCCTGCGCCGCGTCCCCCCCCCCCCCCCCCCCCCCCCCACGGATGAAAGACGAGCTTTTCTCACATTGTCTCCCGGGTCGTCCTGCGGGTCCCGCGGCGTGACGTCCCCCCCGCGGCGACGGGACGCGCTGACACTCGCTGATCCGCCCGCCTCGCTCCGAGGGTGACAGCGTCGGATCGCCGCACGCGGCCGCCGGATGTTGACGGTGGGACTTAAAGCGGTGCGGGGCTGGACTAGATGGAAGGAGACAGTTTAAACTTTGGTTTGCGTGGCGTTTTTTTTTGCCACAACAACAACAACAACAACAATACCCCCGGTCCTGTCGTGTTAGTCACCGCACGGAGGCTCGGGAGGAAATGTACTTTGTCACATGAGGGGAGTCACGGCGCTCTCCCTCTCCCGGCCCGCTGGTCTGTGTCCCCAGCAGGGGCGGCTGATGTAATCGGCCAGACATAACCCTACATTTACACAGGATCGCACAGACCAGATAAGAGGCCCCAAGGTTTCCTTATCTGCTGCTATCAGAGTTCAGCACTGGAGCCAACATCCCCCCAACTCAACCCCCCCACTCCCCTCCCACTCCTCCTCCTCCTCCCACCTCCTCCTCCTCCTCCTCCTCCTCCCCCCTCCATGCTGTCCAGCGAGCCCTGGAGCTGTGTGGGGCCGGAGCGTCAGAGAGAGAGAGGGAGAGAGAGCGAGAGAGAGAGAGAGCGAGCGAGAGACGCTGAGGCCGGGTGACAGCGGGGCCCGAAGGCGCCAGGGCTGTAAACCTAATTGGTGGCTGTCATAAGTTCCACTGCCGAGCAAAAAATGTCCACATTCTGCCCATATTTGGGCTGAGAGCGTGTGAGATAATGGCTGTAGAACACAGAGCCCACACACCACTCATGCGGTTCCTCTGGCCGGGCCTGTTTGTGCTGCACAAGGTGTCGGTGGGCGTCCCCCCCCCCCCCCCCCCCCCCGGCCGGCGTGTTGAGGCACCTTTATGCCTGCGCTGTTGCGCCAATAGAGCCAACGGCGGCGGTGTCTGCCCGACGAGCCCTCAGCGTGGCTCTCAGGCCGCGCCCCCGGGTCCCAGGGTCTTGGGGGGGGGGGGGAGAACATTGCAGAGTGCAGGGGGGGCGGTGGGGGGGGGGGCTGAGACGTAATGAGATGAAGGACCAGCGGTGCGTTCATCAAGGCTCCTCCGGTTGGCTCTGCTGGAGGAGCTGTTATAATGATGCATGGGGGCTGCACGCTGCCGTCGGAGCGGCACGCAACCAGGCCCGGCCCCGCCAGAGGCACCCCCCCCCCACCCCCCCCCCCCTGCGCCGCCCTCCAACCCTTTTCCTTTTTTTCCCCCCCATACCGTCAGAAATACAGCGTGGGCTCCAGCCATTGGGAGGTGCTCGGTGGCCGCCTCTGCGGTGAAGCTGCTTCCTGACCTCAAAGCGAGGGGTCAGCGTGAGGGGAAAACATCACACAAGAGCCACAATTGCAGCCCTCAAAACATGAAAAAGTCTCTCTCTTTTTTTTTTTTCATTTTCTGACAGCCTTCCCACTCTTAATGGCCGGGCTCTGGGAGCGCTGCGTAAACAAACAATGAGGCACGGTGGGGCGGCAGCCAGCAGCCGCGGCCTCGTCGGCCCGTGGTGAAGCTGGATTACAGGATGCAACTGGAGCTGTGGCTCCGTGACACACACTGAGCTGCACTCAGCCCTTGGTGACACTCGGTGGAGCTCCCCCCCCTCCTCCTCCTCCACCACCACCACCACCACCGGCCCCCCCTCCCCCCTCTCCCCCCCGTTCTCCACCAGCCGCGCGGTGGAACAGCAACATTTCCAGATGTCTGGCCTGTGGGTTCCCAGGCAGCCCACAGTGCTGCAGGCTGTGTGAGGTGTGGGATGGTTTCTACTGCTACTGGTGCTTAATGTGTCTTGACTGTGTGTGTGTCCCTTTTTTTTCTCATTGCACTTAAGGGTGTATCAATTTACAATTAACTGCAGTTTCAGGATTTTCTTGGTTATATATTAACCCCCCCGACCCCCCCGACCCCAATCCCCTCTTTTCAGTTCATTACTCTTGTGTGTGTGTGTGTGTTTGTGTGTATGTGTGTGTTTGCCTGGGAGTCAGTGTATGTGTGTGTGTGTGTGTGTGCATGCGTCTGGTTTGCATACGTGTGTGTGTGTGTGTGTGTGTGTGTGTGTGTGCATGTGTGTGTGTCTGTCAGTGTGTGTGTGTGCATGTGCCACTGCCCCTCCCTGACTGGGCTAATGAGAGGAGGTTTAATTAGTGCCAAGCAGCAGCAACTGTAACTTCATTAGCGGCTGTCAACAGGCCAAACAAGGCTGCACACACAGAGAACTCACTTCCTCCCTCGCTGATGTCCTCTACCCCCTCCTCCGTCTCCGCTGCTTGTTTCCTTCACTCTGGTTCTCTATGTGTTGCCGTTGGTGGGTGCTTAATACCATCATAGGAATCCTCTGTGTTGGAGCAAAGCGATTTGGTGATGCTGCAATTCGTCATTTTTGTTGTTGTGTCCTGAGCAAAACAAAATGATATTCATAGAGTGAATATTTCAAACACAGAATGTGCAGACTTTGAGGTCGTTTGTGTGCGAAAGACTGAAGAACAACAGAAGCACGCTGTTAAACGGTTCTCCTAATGACACCACGTCTTCCTGCTCAACCAGAAGGTTAGAGTATGTGTTGTTTCCAGCTCCATCATTGATTTATCCTCTGACCCGCGAATCTTAAGCGCATCAAATTTAACTTCACAGCTCCGGTCCAAATGCATTCGCTGACCAGAAGATCAATTCCCACTAATAATGCTCTTTGATGGATTGGCATAGGCCTATGCATTCTCAATGATGTGCTATGGCATACATGATTAACACCGGGCCAGTAAATTAAATCCTAGCTTACCCAGGAATGATTAAAAGGGTAAGCCTTCATGACATCCCTTTCATTTCATGTATATATCACATGTAAATTTGATCATTTGCCCAGTCAATTATCATAAATCTCAGGCAGTGTTTCACTTTTTCACCCCCCCCCCCCCCCGATGATGGGGATATAACCAAGCCTTGTTAGACTCCTGACAGGCGCAGATTGTCAATCTGTGGTTTTGAACCACCTTCCCTGATCGAAAACCCCTCTCCGAGCGGCCCAGTGGCTGGTGTCAGGGTGAATGCCATCAGAGCCCTTCATGAGTGGGGAGAGGCAGAGAGAGGAGAGAGAGCTTTAGCAGGTACACTCTTTGCTTTGTTTACCCTTTCTCTTACCAATCTGGTGCACAGATGGCCAACAATTATTTCTCTGTGTGTGCATTGCCGCTGGCGAACCACCAGCGTTTCAGAGATTGGTGTAATCCTTTATTATTTATGATTGTCTGGGAGTTTTTTGGCTCAAGATTGAACACAATCTGTTGAATAACCAAGGCTAGGAATAACCAGCAGAGTGGAATGAAACTCAAACAAAGAAGGTGGAAAGGAGGAAGTCAGGGCATCCATAATGAAGATGTGAGGTTTTATGTTAGCAGAGCCCCTCCTGAATCCAGCACACTTTAATCCCATTAACACACACTAAATATACCATTTGTTTTAAGCTTGCCAGTGGTAGTGTTTATGCTAATAGCCTGGTGGCTCTAGGCGGTTTTTTAGAAGACTTTTGGAGGGCACAAGCTAATAATTAGATTTAATAAGGAAGTCAATTTCTATCCTCATTTGAAATAAAAATAAGAGGCTTATGCTCTCATAGGAGTGCCATTAATTTGTTGATTTGCTCTCTCTAGCCTCTCAAGAGGTTCCTGCGTTCATAATTCTTTAACTCCTGCTTAGGGGACGTCTGGGGGTGAAGCACACTGGGCAGCCTGGAGAAGTGACTCTGGCTGGGCGTGGACTGCAGGCCCGGCGCCGTGGAGGAGAGTGGCTTAAAAGGTTGGCTTAGGTGGTGGGCTTCCTCTCCTTGCTCTTCTGACAGAGCTCATCATCCTAACCAGCCATGCAGGGCCCTCCTCTGTGGCCCATGAGCAGGGGTTCCAGCTGGGGGAGCCCTCTGATCCCTTGTCAGAAGCCGGGGCTTGCTCTCCTCTGGCCTGATGACTTCCTCCTCTGCTGCTTACTATTCCTCCTCTTTGCCCATGATGTATCACACCCCTCTGTCTCTCTCTCTGTCTCTCTCTGTCTCTCTGTCTGTCTGTCTCTCTCTCTCTCTCTCTCTATCTTCTTTTTAAAACTTAATACTGCCATGGAGTGGCCCTCCACACTGAGCAGCATTGCTGGTTGCCGCAGGTGGTGGAATCATTTTCCGTGGGCATGTGTCACTCAGAAAGCATAGGAGCACTTGTGCAGAGTCAATTTGCTGTGGAGGAGTATAGAGCTGTAATACTGTGTGCCAGGGAATGTGAAATGTTGCTCAGTGAAGCGTCTGGGAAATGCACTATTTGAGGATGGATTCAAGACCTTAAGTGGTTGGCCCAACGTGTGTCTTTTTACTTTATGGCCGATTCAGTTCAACATTAAGGTTTGCAATGTCCCTGCCACAATGTTCTGCTCATCAGTGCGTTGGAAGAGAATCCACACCAAATGCATATCATGTGTCCAAACGCTGTGGCCTGAAGCTGCCTCACATCCTTGTTGTTTTTAACAACTAAATAGTTGCTTTGAGTGGTGTCCATGTCGGGGCTGTTCTCCTGGAAAGCTCGGCCAGACAGAGTCATGGGAAGTCATTCACATATCATGTGAATATATTCACCAACCATAACTGAATTTAGTCCAGAAGAACTGTAATCGCATCAAGCATTTAGCAAAATGGATTAGAGTTACAAAATCTGTTCCGTGAGACGCAAGTTCAATCAGTTAGCCTCCTGTGATCTTCTGATCACTGACGTCGCCGACCTTGTCCTTATTCCCTCCTTCCACATGGAACCCACCCGGGAAGTGACGGAGGCCAGGGGAGTCTTGTACAAAACAGAGTCCGCTCCGAGCCCCTCCAGCACGGACTTGCCTTTGGTCTCGGCGGTTTGCCGTCAGGAATGATAAAGAGCTCTGCATTTGCCAAACCGAGAACTCCCCTGAACGCACACCTCTCCAAGGGCCCGTGCTGACTACTGATGATGCCATGTAGATGGTGTGAGTGAAGAGGAGTAGGAAACACACCGGGGCCAGCGCGCTCTGCCATGCCTTGTTCCCGGAGCTTCGTCTCAGAGACAAAGAGAGAGGAGGATGCCCTAGAGAGTGTGGTTACTGTTGATAGCAGCCCATCAGCCACGGGAGTCTGGCAGCTCGTTACAAAGTGACCATGAAGCCAGGGTCTGCAGTGTGGAAGCGGCCTTGAGAATGAGCTTATCTGCTTCTACAGTTCTCAGTTCCCTCTGTGGAGAGCGCCATTTGAATTATAACAGGCCTAACACTTGTATATCACGCTAGATTCATTTGACAAATGAAGGGCCTTTTTACCTCTTACTCTGAATGCAGCCATACAGCACAGACGATAAAAGCAAGACAACATGCATAGTAAGATCATTTTAAATGTCATGTGAGGTTTCCTGGTACTGCCATGTGATGCTAATTTAATCACTAATGACTCTTCACATGGGGAGTCAATGTTAGTCCACATAATCTTTGTCATTTGTAAAGATCCAGATTGCTTTTGACTAACTATGTTTACCAAACCGTGTTTTACATGCTCTGCCTTCTGTATAACCATGTTGTACAACCAAACTGCGTGGCTGTTATGTTGTAGCATGAACCTTCCCCGTTTGGATTGGTGATGGGTGATTCATCATATGGTTTCTCAGGCGTATGAAGGAATCAGAAATGACTAATAGTGTTCAGTGTTGATTTCAACCTGACCAAGATTAAAGAAACTAAGGGCTTCACTCCAATATGAGTGCTAACATTACTCTAATAAAGTAATACAGTAATAAAGAGCTTTTGGGAGACAAGTTACAAAAAGTAGCAGTGAAATTGACATGATGAAATGTCAGAATTACAGAGGTCACGATACCGATCATGTCTAACTCTAAATAGCTCCCAATAAGGAATACCAGAATACTTCACTCTTCAACAATACACATGCTAGTGCCGTCTCCTTGCTGAATGGCTGAAACCAGTGGCAATAACGCAGCACAATAAGAAATGCTTGCATAACTGTTTCCACGCCCCGCCAAGGACTGTTTTGTGTTGCGTCGTTAAAGTTCTTATTGAGTGACTGTTGATAGCGCCGAGTGTATAAATGTGTGTGGCTGTGTGTATTATTCTCTGCAGGCTCCACCGCTACATCTGAGCCAGCAGCACAGAAGGCCCCCACTATTTGGCGAGCAAACGCTGTTCAAGTCTACATTTTTCCCCGTCTTGATAAAGACCTTCCTTCTGTTTGCGTTGATTAAAGTCTGATTAGTCACTGCGATACGGCACACGTTATTCATCTCTGTTACATACTAGGCCCTTTGTTGGAAGTGGAATGTCTGCTGTGTGGGTCTGTGTGTGCTGTGTCAGTCTGTCTGTTCCTGTGTGAGGTGTGTATGTATTTTGATACGGCCATGTATTTAGAATTGGTGAGGTTATGTGTGCTTCTAATTAAAAGCACATACCAGTGGCCTGAGCGGTTGGTTATTGCGACGCGGCACAGAGCCCTTGGAGCGCAGAGCCCTGATCAGACTACTCTGAGAACGTGAGAGGGAATCAGCCAAGTCATTTACTACCTCCGGGTCGCGTTAACAATCCAATACTTTGTAATCGGCCGGCACGTTGACGTCGTTGATCTCTGCCTCGTTCATGCGCTGTTAAACACACTTTCACCCAGTTCTCTTTTTTCTCCTCCAAGACTATTTATTTTACACAGATAAACTGTGTGTGTTTGTGTGTGTGTGTGTGTGTGTGTGTGTGTGTGCGCGTGTGTGCATGTGTGTGTATGTGTGTGTGTGTGTGTGTGTGTGTGTGTGTGTGTGTGTGCATGCATGTGTGTGTATGTGCGTGTGTGTGTGTGCGTGCGCGTACGTGCATGCGTGCGTGCGTGCGTGCGTGAGTGCGTGCATGTGTGTGCGTGTGCGTGTGTGTGTGTGATTACTGCTGCACTGCCGTTATTTACACTGGGCTCCACCGCTATGACCTTAATATAAAGTTAGCATGCTCCCACGCTAGTAAAACATTTGTTTACTACGGGTGTATTGGCGCTCTGCGCAATGGGAGGTTTGTCCCAAAGTAGTGGAGAGTGTGAAGGACAAACGTCGTCTCTGTGACCAATCAGAGCCACCTCTGCAAATAGGCCAGTGTGGACCGCCTGAGGGGGGGGGGGGGGGGGTTCATTGCGGTGGGGGTAAGGAGGGGGTCTCCCTCCATGTAAATAAACAGTGTGGGGGTCTCGGTGGGTGGACGGCCCCTCTCCCTGGGGCTAGGCCCATTCCTTTGTGTCCTTTAATCCAAGCACTCTCCATTGAGAAGCACACGGAGGGGGGGGGGGGGGGTTTGAGATTAGCCAGCCAGCTCTTGTGTGCGCTTGAGTTTCTCACAGAATGCTTCTACACTTCTTCTTTTTTCTGTGTGTGTGTGTGTGTGTGTGTGTGTGTGTGTGTGTGTGTGTGTGTGTGTGTGTGTGTGTGTGTGTGTGTGTGTGTGAAATAACAGCATCAGGCCACATCCTCAAGGTGGTCGGGGGGGTGGGGGGGAATGGAGGAATTGTGGGTAACCAGACATGCTCTGAGCTCCTGGGTCATGTGATAATAGCAGAGAATACGTTGCTCTGAGCTGTATTTGCGGTGCGCACATTCTGATGAGGGCTGGCTGTTTTGGTCTGGCGGTCTGCGCGGGGATAAGCTCCCGGCTTGAAGGACACAAACCATGAATAAAACGTGGAATCGGCCGTATTTCGGTTCTCGTTACGACTTCTCCTTAAGCGTATATATCTGGGTGACCGTTGAAACGGGTTTGAATCACAATAATTAGTCGAAATGAGCCATGTAGGCGGTTTATAATTAATGTAGTCTATTTACTTTACTGCCAACACTGAAGCAGTAATTAGTTTGGCTATATCAGGACAGGACAAGGGGAGATATGTAGGCTGTTTGAAGCTGAAAGGTCTCACGAATTGTGTAAACAGTTCACCACTTTACACCTACTGCAACTCAATGTATACACACTTTACACAACACAACGTTCACATTGTAAGAGCAATTATACCAAGATATTCATATATTTTAACGTTCCCCTTGATCAATGTTAATATTGGTTGATCGTTTCCGTGATAGAAACAAAAAACGTTCCTGTTTCTCTGCACGTCATAGTCAAATAAAAAAAAATAAGCAGGTTGTGGTGTTACAACTGTATGCACGCTTCCTTTCCTCCTTTGTTTAATGTAAGCTCTCATTACCACGTGGTGGTAACAGATTGTTTGAACTGGAGAGAAAAGCCATTCGAAGCTAATTAAGCAGCCATTCCAGGCACTATTCACAGGCAGAGGACCGAGGAGCACAGGCATTTGTCAGCGCTTGACCCCGCGTGGTATTGATTGACATCACAGCTCGTTGAATGACAGGCTTGACATCCCCTGACCAATAGCAAACCAGCCAGTAAGTGTACCGCGAGGCCATTGGTTGAAAAACCTTAAAGCTACAGAGACGTGAGTTACTCTTCCCACGTGGGTCAGAGTGAATCTCCAAGACAAGCGATAGGCTGTGCTCGCTTTCTCGTGCTCAGACATGGCTGATGTTCATATCAGACAAAGCGATCATCTCACTCCCTACAGTATGCAGCTATCACCCAAACCCTAATGCTTGGTCACGTGGACGGGTTTTAACACACAAAACCGGGTACAATGTGGGTAAACATCGAGCTTATGGTCAGACTATGGCTCGGTTGTCGTCGATCGATTGCTAATTATTGTGTCCTACGTGGGGAGTGCTGTTGACGAGAACATATTTTGTTGTCGTTGCTATTTGAGTGGTTTCCCCTATAATATGGTGTGTAGTTTAGTCGGAACAATATGCACAAGAAGCAGCGTCTAATCTAACCACCGGTTAAATCGAGATTGACGCACTCATGACATATTTATTCCATAAAGATACTAAGTGACCGTTAGAGTCAGACACGGGTCGTCCTCGTCTGATTCCAAATAATTATCGGCGAATTAGTGTTGTTGTTTTACATACGAACGCCGATGCCTTGTAAATCCACGGCGAGATGATGTCATGTATCAGTGCGCCCCACGTGGGGCCGTCGCTCTCCGATAGGCGGACGCGGCCGTGTTCCTCAGGAGTGATCCGATTGGACAGATAGGCGCTTTCACGGCAGCTCGGTCTCACTGCCTGTGTGTGGCACGGGGTGGCTGGACAGCGGGGAGATGTGAGCTCTCAGAGTATACCATGTTACGCTTTTAAAGAATTTCTAACCCTCTTCAATTCGGAAGGAAGATTTCGAGCACTATTCTGGGATTAATCGGGCCGAAGAGGACGCGTTCCGTGGAGTTCCTTGCGGTCGGATCACATAGTTAAATCGAGTCTAAGCGCACGGAATCCGGAGGAGCCAGCAGGCTGGAGCTGGCGCGGTTCGCCTTCGCCGTGGAGGATGCTGCGCGTCGAGCTCTACGCACGCTGTGCGTAACGTTGCAATACGGACCACTAAACCCATGAATAGGACGGGTTTCCTCCAGAGAGACCGATCACAGTGCGGACCACGCAGGTATGTACTCGTATGGATCCATAAGCTGTAGTGTGTATTTATCTCCACGGTGCGTAAACAATGAAAAGTGGATCGACGCAGGCAGTCGGTCGTATAACCTTTTCTGTGTGTGTGTGTGTGTGTGTGTGTGTGTGTGTGTGTGTGTGTGTGTGTGTGTGTGTGTGTGTGTGTGTGTGTGTGTGTGTGTGTGTGTGTGTGTGTGTGTGTGTGTGTGTGTGTGTGTGTGTGTGTGTGTGTGTGTGTGTGTGTGTGTGTGTGTGTGTGTGTGTGTGTGTGTGTGCGCGCGCGCGCGCGAACGATGTTGCGAGGTCGCCTCACAAGTAGTGTTGAATCCAATGTCTCGAAACACACGTTAGATCTCGTTTTTTTTTGCAGTTTAGTTTTGGATGACTTTGTGAATGAAGGATATGTTGAGTGTGGGGCGGATGTGACGGGCCGCGGTGGGAATAAGGTCACCTAACAAGTGTTGGGACTACTTCTTCTATCCGAATGCTGAGTCCATGATTGACGGGAGAAAGGTGATCGCCTGTGTGTTTTCTTCCATGTTGTTGTTACCACCGCGGTTCGCGGAATACTTTGAGTGATTCTCACCCATTATACCTTTAGATTATAGCGCATCCACGGAGGATTTCGACGAGTCCCCCCCCCCATCCCCCCAAAAAACCCGAGCCCTGATCGCCTGTCGGGAGAGTGGCGTTCATACATCCTGTGGATTCCACACATTAACAAAGGATACGTTTTTACCATGTATCCACAAGGCCGACATCCGGTAAGATGTTCAATGATATACGTTTCTTGGTGAAATAGCTTACTAATTGTACATGCTTCGTGTAGAAGACTATAATCATTGTGTTGTTGTTGTCCCCCCCCCTCCCCCATCTAGGCCTACGACACGTTTTGTCCTATTCAAATGTATACATCTGACATCTTGTCATCCAAAATAGTTTATGGCAGCTGATCCAACTGTTGTTATTGTCTGAAGACGGCTGTGTTTTATATAAGATATTTGGCCACAGCCGTTTCTATGTGAAGTCCAATTATAAGAGCTGCTTAATGTTGATCTACACATTGGTGTATCTGTGTGTCTTAAGTGATGTCTTACCTGAATGGGACTGAACCGGATGTGCTAAACAGCATGTCCTTGAACACACACAATGACAAATAAATATGAACTGTCCATCGCCAATGCAATGATCAGATTTTAACATTCTATCTTAGGCTCCACACCAGCCAGGCCAACCTGGCTTCAAGTTCACTGTAGCAGAGTCTTGTGACAGGATTAAAGATGAATTTCAGTTCCTGCAAGCCCAGTATCACAGGTAACGATAATGAATGATTTTACGGCGTGTCAATCATTGCTAACATTCATGTTTTAACTGCAATTGAAGAGAAAATGGGACTTGAGCCAAATGCACTTGGGATTCACTGCATGAGATACCTGTTTGTTATTGCTGTGTTTGGCGGTAAAAAAAAACAGATGGAAACAAAGGCTGTAGTTTGGCACAGAGCACTCAAGTGTTCAGGAGTGTGGGACTTATTGAAGGGCTATGAGACGCCTGAAAATTGACACCTTCTCTTCTATTTTAGTCTTAAGGTGGAGTACGACAAGCTGGCCAATGAGAAGACTGAGATGCAGCGCCATTATGTCATGGTGAGATTATGTTACAATGGGCTGCAATTATGGCTCCGAATGGGGAGGCTTGTCGGAGATCTAGTTGGGGTGGAGTGACACGGCTATTGTGTTTACCTGTGCGGTTGTCTGGGTGGCTGATTGTCAGGTACAGGCCTGTCAATTCCCCCCGAGGGCCAGCTCAGGGAGCCCAGCTCAGGGAGCCCAGCTCTCTTGAAGAGGAGGCTGGAGGCCTGGGGCTGGGTTAAAGATCGCCCCCGGTCTCCAAGGGTCAATGACTGCAGCGTTGCCCTCTGTGTGTGTGCTGATCTGATTATTCTCCTAGGAGACCCCACGCCCAGACATATGCATGGTCATAAATTAGCCAGGAGCTTATGGGAGGGATAGGGGGAGGGCGTGGGGGGGGGGGCACTGGGTGAGAAAATGCACCACTGCAAACAAAATGGAGGACGTGCAGCGTGCTGTCGTAGACTGCCACCGAGCATTCTTCGGTGTCAGTCCAAAACACAAAAACGCACCGGCGATGTGTTTAAGCCATATATTTTTTAGCAAGTGCTGTGTTTTCTTTGGCCAGACAAACACAGGGCACATCCTCTGGGTTCACTTCTGACGTGACACAATCAGTGTTGTTCAATGGCAGCGTATTCTGTTATCCAAGGTAAACACACACAGCAGAGGACTTAAACCAATACACAGGGACTTAAGTTAAACATTATTTTTTTAGGGGGAAAACAGCATGTCAACCTGCCAGGCGAAGGGTTAGGTCAACATGTAGGGAAGTATCCCACAGCCAGGGCCCGGTGTCAGGTTACCGTGCCGCCGGGGGGGGGTGGTGGGGGGGGGGCCTGGTCTCAGACAGAATGGCTCTCTTGTATGAGAGTAATTTTCGAAGAAGCTAATGGACTGAATAATGCATCGGCCTCATCAGATAGACGTTGACTGGAAAGCCATTTCTGCCCTGACCGCCCACTTGTGGACTCGGCGGATTACATTTCAGACACACAGGCTGACCCTGGCTGGGAACGTATCAGGAGTTTAGGGCCGCGGCGTTAAGCTAAGTAAACACACTTCTCGGGGCTCGGAGGCTTTAAGGTGTTGATCAATGGACCTAACCCGCTCTTCCTGGAAACGGCCCTCCTGACGTCAGGATATTGACCCAGAAGCGGTTGGCTGCCGGCTGCCTCGTTGTGTTAGTCTGTGGTTTGCTACTGCAACAGAGCAACCGGACGTGTTACTACTTTGTACGTAGGCCTGTCGTTAGGTCTGTTATGACGTGTTGCTACTCATCTCAACAAACAAGTACATGCACATGACGGTTTTTTAATTGCATACTGTTCTGTCAACGAGAAAAATGTCAATTAAATTGCATTATCCTGTTCTTTTTTTCAGTATTACGAGATGTCCTACGGGCTGAACATAGAGATGCACAAACAGGTAGGTGTCTCTCACTCTGCTGGCTTATCACTGCACTGCTCCACCTTGTTGTCAGGGGGTCTCAGAGTGATATGACACGACACAAGGGGGCCCGACGTAGGCCATAAATAAGGCAATGCATTGGTACCGCTCATAACAAACCACGTACATGCCGCCTCTTTTGAGTCCCGCTGGTGTTGAGGTGAGACGGTGGCTGAGATTATGGATTACCGCACATCGGACCGCTGGAATGCATCTATTTTCAAGAACGTTTTATCATAATTCCTCCCTCACGTTGCGTGCCACGTACAGTGCTTTTATTCAATTCCAAATTTGATAAGGCAATCCCTGAAGGGACGTAGACGGGGGGGGACCTCGAAGAGGGCGTATGGATGTTTCATCGCCGTGGTTACCAGGGGCTACGGTTGCAAAACGAGTGCGGCGTAATCCGGAGGCTGCCGCTCGGGGGGGGTAATGGCTGCCGTGCGCGGGGGGACTCGTTGGATTGGAGTGGCGGGGGTGATCCATCAGTGCCGCGGCCGGGTGTCACATATGCCACATGTCTGTCAGGGAGGGAGGCTGCTCTGATAGCTTCTGTCAGGCACTTATCTCCATCCAGGAGGGGGGGGGCGGAACAGGGGGCGCGTGGGCGGGCCGTACAGCGAGGCGCGGGGCAGGGTGGGCGGGGGGGGGCGGGGGGGGGCGGGCGGGCGGCAGGGCCGGCCGGCTGGCTCTGTGTAAACAGGTTAATCGACTGATCCATTTTAGCGGCTGACTTTTATCAGGAACCTCAACAGAGCTGATGGAAGCCCCTTGAATTATTCATCAACAGGGCCCTAACCTGATGAAACGGCGTGTTTGTGAGCAAACACTGTGGGCCTCTGGCCTTGCAGCCCGCCCCACACACACTCCCCCACCCCCCCCCCCCCCACCCCCGCCCCCGCCTGGGCCCAACGCAGGGCGAGGGTGGGAGGGGGAAGGGGAGGAGGAGTGGTTACCAGGCAGGGTTGAGATGGTTTATTGGATGCACATAGTCATATTATTTTCCTGCCAGGGGGATTTATCTGGTGCTGAGGAAATCCGTTCCTCTTACTTTGGTTTTTTTTTTTTTTCATTACTGCATGGAGACGTAATGCCGGTCTCAGAATGTACATCAGCCGGGCCATGGTGGGTTGAGGGGGTGGTGTGTGGGAATACACATTAGTGTGCGTTTACACATGCGCGCGTTTCTACACTGCACTACCGTGCGAAATGCACAGTTAATTAGTTTGAGGTTGGCTGGGTACTATTCTGCTGCTGCTTGTTTCTGAGACTTGTTCCCCTGAGGCTTGCTTGGACCTAGACAAAGGTCGCAGAATTGTAGTTCTGAAAATATTTGTCATATTTGCTGAAATGAAATGTACTTGTTCTGTGAGTCATCATCGAGAAATTTCCCAGAATGAAGTGAATAGATGTCACGATAATATCCACCGTGAGCTGTTCTGTTATTGATTCACTTTTTATTCCATAATCCAACAGAAGATGTTTATCATCCATTTTTAAATAGAATAAACTACCTTAAAAAATGGACAACTTGCATACAGCACTGTTTGTCCACTAGCAACCGACAGAACCAGGTCCCCCACAGAATTTAGCTGCGCCAAACAAATCCCTCAATCATTTCACTACATCTTATTTAGTTTCATTGCTGCAGTGTATACAAAAGTTAGTGAGTAATACTATGGCATTATACAATAACACTGGGGTGTTAGAGCAATGTAGAGCACATTTACATCAACGAAGGTATTTCCACGCTATCGTTTGAAGATCAGACCCGAGAGACCTGTGAACAAAAGCGTACATGTTGTGTGAAGTGTGCTAGTGTGCACTCTTGCAGCACCATTTGAACGACATCAGGATTTTATTCCCCAATCCAAATGACAGTCAACATTTTGTCCCGTTTAAAATGGGACATCTTAGTAGCAGAACTTAACCATTACCATTCTGTAAATATGCAGGTCATGCTTGAGTTGGTTATCATACATTTTGTGGTGAAGTAAGGCCACTGCCCCACTCAAGTTCCACATCACTACATCTCTCTCTCGCTCTCTCGCTCTCTCTCTCTCGCTCCCCCCCTCCCCCCTTGGTAACCAACGCTCTGCCGTGTTTGAAAGGCTCCCTGGCCTCGGCAGGTCCTTGTTGTGGCAACTCAGAGCTGAGTTGAATGTCTGGCTGCACCCGTTAAAGTATTGTCTCTGTATGTCATAAGGGGGCCGCAGGGAACTCTTCAAGGGGGGAGAACATGAAGTGTAGGGTGTAAAACCAGTATTTGCCTCGGTTAGGCCTGGGCAATAAAACAATAAATGATTGTATTGTGATAGACTTTTGATCAATAACAATATAAAACATGTTCAATATATATCGATAAGAGACTGGACCACCGACTCTAGCAGCTGGGTTTGTAACACAAACACGGTTCCATACTTATTTACAATATTTGAGTGTTTCTCATTGTTGTATCGACATTGGAGTAATTATCAATGAAGTAGAGTGGAAGGTCATATTAAGTGTTAAACAGAAGTGTTTAAATCCAGCATGGTAATTCCTAGTCTTTTTAGGTAACTACAATTATCAATAGTTATTGATATAGATCAATATGATCAAGTTATATCGTGATACGTCTTTCAGCCATATCGCCCAGGCCTAGCCTCGGTGCCAACTATAAAGTCTGTGTGACACGTTGAGTGCAGAGGAACACTGCCTTTTTATCTTCCTAATGGTTCTCTTATTAGTCTTATTACTTATTATTGTATTGGCAAGGCAGAGTAGTATAGTGACCCGCTCCACCTTGAAGGGTGGTTGTGCTCCTTCTAGTGCCCTACAAAAGAATGAATCACTTTATTTAACTACCACTGTCTACGGACTCGCGGGCAAATGAGCGCATCAGCAAGATGAGGGGAAGTGTTTCTAGAATCCCTCAAACGTTCCAAATGTTTTCCTTCGGGGAAGATAATTAAAAATGCGGCTGAGCAGTTTACTACATAAAAACATTGCCAGTAATGCACTCCTCGCCAGAGACTCGATGTAGCACTTTATGAACAAAGGTAACGCAGAGCTCATGGGACAACGCTCTTTGTTCTTGTTCTTCTCCAAAACCGAAGAACCGTTCGTATGCCGCCAAACGTTATTGCCTACATTCTGATTTGTCTGTTTGAGGTAAAACAACAGGTATAGGTAGGCGTAATGCGATTCACATGGCTATTTATAGAGCGGGAGATATTGACGCAGAACGCTGGAGATACAGGGAAGTATCCAGTGAAGTACGGGCGTCTCGTTGGCGTGTGACAGGGGGTGAGCGGGGGGGTCCGGGGGGGCACCGCTGTCGTCTTAGACCGTCTGAAGGCCCGCTCGATTGTCCCCGAGTTAAGTATTGTTTATGATCGCCGGGTCACGTGACCACCGCTCCGGCAGTACTCCCCGTGTATTTAATGCTCATCAGTGCCTTCACTCCATTTCCCCATCACTTATGGCAACGGACCGATGGCTTCCTGCGCGCTGTTGACAGGCTAGCCTGAGAGTGCTGTTAAAGTGGTGCTAGACAGGTCCGAGTACCTGTAATTGTGTAGCAGAGCGCGAAGCGGGCCTCTCAAGGGCCCGGCTGTCATCTGCTTAAAGCGACAACTGCCCTATTTTTATCTGCCAGCCAAACTACCGAATCCTCCTAATGCCGCTCCCTCCTTCGCCCTCTCTCTCTCTCTCTCTCTCTCTCTCATCTGATTTGACATCTCCAGCCAGTTGGGCTGGTGCCCATTTCCATTCCTTCCATGTTGTTTTGAGAGTTCAGAAGCTGTTGTGGAAGAGACGCTGTATTAGCCACCTCCTGACCTCGCTCAGCCAGCTGTCACCATGACACTAAGCTTCAGAGGAATGGGCCCGTGCGCTCAAGGCCTTTTTTTCTTTTTTTTTTCCTTTCTTTCTACAAATCCTGTCAAATGTTCCACTGCTATTGACATGGCTTATCTCAACCAACGAGGATTATACAAGCTCTGCTGCTTTTCAACCTTTCCTGAGGGCCTTCTTGAGCTCTTCATAGAGCACTCTCTATGTAGCATTAATGCTAATGCCCGCAAAGTCTGCACACACACCGCCCATTTGATGCTGCGTTCCTTATGGATGACATGTCAGTCACAGGGTGTTTGCACAGTCCGTGCCAACACCCTGGCACAGACAGTGCCAACTGACAGTGCCAACTGTCTGTGCTCTGCCTGCCTCCCTATACAGTATGTATATACCGGGTGCCTTTCTGGGTCTGTTGACCCAGACTTGGGCTGGTTTCGTCTGACATTCAAACTCTGAGCCTATCGTTTTTTCGCCGGCGCTCCCCTCTGCGGTTCGTAGGCCATTGTACGGCGGCAGCTGGGCTTGTTCTCCTCAACATTATTCTCCAATCTCGTCGGCTTTGTGCAGAGGTAATATGTCTGGCTGCCAAAGCTGCCTGGCATTTCTGTCATGTGTAATAAATAAGCCAGCGGACGGCAAAGTACATCGTGTCCGCCGCCGGGGATGAAAAATCGGCGGGGAAATCCCTGTGATGTGTTTACGTTCTGCCGTGGCCTCGGTGTGAACGGAAAGATCATATATATATCCCCCCCCGCCCCCCCGATGACGATGTAGGGCTGCTACTCCTCTCCTGCTGCCCCCGCCTATAGGAACCTGCAGCGCTGTGCTCTGGGCGGGGCTGGACCAGCTGTGCACTGTGCCTTCGTTCAGCGGGGTCGTGGATCCACACCCCATCTGCACTCCTCCCCGTCACCCCGGGCCTGCTCTTTACTCGCCATTCATTTGCTGTGTTTATCTGACGGACAGGCCGAAAATTCAATTTAATGACCTGCCTCCGAGCACGTAATATGATTTTTAAAGCCTGTTACGGTCAAGCAGAGGTGCCATTTGCATAATGATCCCTCCGAGATAGGGGCTGCAGCCGTTGCCATGGCAGTGGAGGAGACGGGCGGAAGAATGGAGACGGGAGCCCCGCGGATTGATGCGGGGGAGGGGGGAGGGGCATGGGGGGGGGGTTTCTGCAATGAGAGGAAAGCAAAAAAAAAAAAACCTTGACTGACTGAGTCTTCAAAAAGAGCAGGCATTAGAGGACAGTGCTCAAGTCGTCCTCTAATGGTATTGATCACAGGCTTGAGGTGTACTGCCTTAGGAACATTATGGTCTGTCCTGCTTTGCTCAAACATCAGCTGTGGCCGCTGGTGTAATTAGACTACCTAAGTGCCATGTGTAAATAACAGGGGAGTCTGGTTAGTGCTGCGTATTTCCTGGGTGCGACCGGGCGGTCGGCCTGAGGTTAACTCTGGGACACACGGGTTGCAGATGAGGAGGAAGGGGGGGGGGGCGGCGGCGTGGGAGAGAGCGGGAGAGAGGATGCTCTTAACACGGCAGCACTCTGCCTGCTCATATCCGTCTGGCGTGGAGTGCACACTCAGCACAGCTGTGCTGCGTCCCCCTGGGCTCGCCTAATGTTTTAAATATTTCAAATGTCAATATCACGCTGTTTAGAGGATGTTGAGTCAAGCAGTTCTGATTGCTGCAGTAATTGACTTAATCGGTGTAAACATTAGAGGGGGGAGGGGGGGGGGGGTGGGGGTTGGAGCGGTGCAGGAGTGGGTTAAGCAAAGTCACTTTGCTCTGTACTCAAGCGTCTCACTTTGCTTTTCGCTTTGTTTTCCAGACGGAGATCGCCAAAAGACTCAACGCAATTTTAGCTCAAATTATGCCTTTCCTGTCACAAGAGGTGAGTGTGCGCACGTCTCCACCAGACAAGATGGCTGCGCCGACACATCGCTCATCCTGTCAAGGGCCCTCTATTCCTTATGCACTTATTTTGGTTTCAAACCAGACGTGGCTAGGAGTGTTTGTGGCTAACTCACTAACTCCCCGAGCAAGTGCCAGTGAGATGTGTGAATCAGGGGCCCCGTGTAGGCGGCCCCTAGGGCCGGGCCCCTGGGTGTGGCCCCCGACCTACGGTCCTATGCGACACAGGAGCACGGCCACGTTCCTTCTCTCTTCCCGTAGGATTAATGCTTTATTTAACCTTTTATTTATCCAGGGGAGGCCAGTGAGAGCAGGCTCTCTTTTTTGATCACAACATACAAATAAAAAATAAAATACATAGATAATAGATAATAGATATAAACCGTAGGCCAAACAACCAGAACAACATTTCAATACTTAAATAATAAATAATACAATCCAACGCTTAATGAATGAGACGTTCACTATCTACTCCTACTGTATTAATGCTTTAGATGAGCTCTCTTTAGCTGAGGTGTAACGTGGTGTTGTCTGTGCTTTAGATGAGCTCTGTTTAGCTGAGGTGTAACGTGGCGTTGTCTGTGCTTTAGATGAGCTCTGTTTAGCTGAGGTGTAACGTGGTGTTGTCTGTGCTTTAGATGAGCTCTGTTTAGCTGAGGTGTAACGTGGTGTTGTCTGTGTCCCTCAGCACCAGCAGCAGGTGGCTCAGGCAGTGGAACGGGCTAAGCAGGTGACTATGACCGAGCTCAATGCCATCATCGGGGTACGTGGACTTCCCAATCTGCCTCTCACAGTGTGTAAACCCCCTTTTTTTAATTCATTCATTTCCACCTTGGCCAGGGGCAACCCGGCACGCACAAACCAGCACGGGGGCGCGCAAAAAAAAAACCAGACCCTTCGTGTGTGTGTTACCGTGTGCCACACACACGGCGGTCCACACTAAACCCGCTCCCCCGCGGTTGCGGTTCGTGTGCCGGTTTGCCCCTCTCCGTTGATTTATACTGCATCTGAAAGTTTGCTCCTCTCATTTGCCTCGGTGGGGTTTCTGTGCGAGCGATAACGCCGGGCTAGACAATGTGCAGAGCGCTCGCCGGCGCGCCGCTCCAGCCCGGGTCTCAGCGGAGCGCTCGCCCTGCCTTGTTTGTGTGTTTATAAATGCAAGCCAGGGAGCTCTTGAGATCCCCTCGCAGGCCGCATTGCTTTAATTGGCGAAGGTTTTAACGAGGAGCCTCATCCCTCACTGCTGACCCCGGATAGCTGGGGAATTAGAAGCAGAGGGTGAGGGAGAGAGACAGACAGAGAGAGAGAGAGAGGGGGGGGAGTGGAGACACACGCACACACACAGAGGGGGAGAGTAGTCGGCCATTACGGCCGCGGTCTGCAGTACACACGTTAGCCCCGGCGGCGTCTGTCCCTCATTGATCAGCCGGCCGCCCTGTCCGCCTCCCCCACAAATGATTGGCTTCACCGCCCCCCCTCCTCCGATACAAAGCTCCTGTTATCAGCCCTCTTATTACTCTTGTTGAGCCGAGGCAGGGTCTTTAGCATTCACCAGATACTGTCCTCCATGGCTATTTAGACGACCAGAGGCCCCTATTTGGATTCCGTGCGTGCCCTTCGCGGGGACCTTTCGTTCCGGGCTAATTGCACCCCAGAATTCCTCCTCAGGATGTGTCCCGAGGTGACGGACAGATATTAGCTCCCCCCCCCCTCCTCCTCCTCCTCCTTCTCCTCCTCCTCCTCTGTCCCCGCTGCTCTGCTGTGGCGTCACTAACGCAGATATTTTCAACCGGTTTCCTTTTTTTTTTAAATTAAATTATTCCAGGGGCCGTGTGTTTTCTGGGGTATATGATCTGACTTAATCTATGTACACTTTTCTAGAACACGGTGATTAATGACCTCTATCCGGTCTCGAGTCCAGAGAGCGTTAGCGCTGAAAAAGTGTCCCAATATTCCTGAGTGCCCCCCCGACCGCGGCTCCTCCTCCGACGGGTGTCGTCTGGCAGGAAGCCAGCCCTGTTCGGTCTCCTCTTCCCCAGGTGTCCTTGTTACAGTTGTTAGGAAGGGTGAAAACGTAGCGCTGTTTTCCGGATACCTTCCCTCTGAGTTATTTATTAAGAATCTCTGTAGGCATGCCAGAGCCCTCATGCATATTGCAGCGCGAGGTGGGGTGAGGGAGCGTGCCAGGCAGACAGGCAGCATTCAGGAGCCAGCTGCATGCCTTATTGATGGGGCCCAGGGCCAGTAATGGGATGCATCTAGGACAGCTTGAGGTTTGGAGAAGATCCTCCTGCTGACTCTAGTGGTACCCACAGCCGTTTGGGAAGCGACTCCACGGTTTTAAACGCAAGCCCAGCAACACCGACATGTTTAAGTATACCATTAAAATATGTCAAGTTCATCAAGGTGGTATCACTGTAGCCCTGACCGGACTCTTGTTTCCTTTCTCCCCTAGCACCAACAGAGTGCCTACCCAGCTCTCATGGTCAGTGGCCTCCAAAGATGATCTGTAACTTGTGTAACTTGGTGCTGGTGTTCTGCTAGTGTTGATTTCTAACCCAAATGCTGGAGTTACTTTCGCTTCAATGTTAACACACTGCTGGAATTGTGCTAGCATGGATGAAGACACAATGCTGGAAGAATGTTAGGTGTGTGTGTGTGTGTGTGTGTGTGTGTGTGTGTGTGTGTGTGTGTGCGTGTGCGTGTGCGTGTGCGTGCGTGCGTGCGTGCGTGCGTGCGTGCGCGCGCTGCATGGCATCAACGTTGCCGGTGTCGTGTGATATTCCTGCAGCTTTGTTTTATATGCACCGGAGCTGCTAATAGAATTGTTACATTTTGCCTGCGAGTCTGGAACACGGAGGAAGTGAGGTGAAGGAGCGCCTCTTTATCTTGGAATATCAAATTAGAAGGAGCATCCCGCCTCCTTTTTATTTAGTATTGTCTTCATTTACGGCCGTCTAATGAGGGCTCTAGCTGATCGGCCATGCATATTACCCATTAGAGGCTCATTAAACACGACCAGCGGAGATGGCTCTACGCTGCCAATGGCGCCTTCATTTCCCTCATGGAACACACGCACACACACGCAAAAACACAAACACACACACACACTGCTTGTATCCCTCCCGTTATACATCTTGCTCCCTCTCATGCAAATCTTTTAATTGGAAAGAGGACCCACCGAGTAGAGGGCAGGGCTGTGAGATGCCTCCAGACGCTGCTTCTGCATGGATATTAACTAGTCCTATTATAGGATGAACCTATGCATTTGACATCGATCTCCATGCTGTTGTTTCCTCTCTCTGTGTGTGTGTGTGTGTGTGTGTGTGTGTGTGTGTGTGTGTGTGTGTGTGTGTGTGTGTGTGTGTGTGTGTGTGTGTGTGTGTGTGTGTGTGTCCGTCCTGCCCCGTGACCGTACATGGTCACTGGCTGGCTGGGCTTTGTGGAAGACAAACGGCGGCATGTCATAACGGCGGCTGAATTATTCAGCGGGCTTGTAGCAGAGTAATAAATTGTTGATGTTTTTTATTGGTGTCTTGGCTAAGTATTATTTAACTTGCTTTAAACTGCTTACTTCCATACTGAGTGCCTTTTAACTCCCGTCCATTTCCCCGCGCCTTTCAAATATTGATGGGGAATGTTGGAGGCTTGACTCGGTGCCAGCATGGAACCCTGCCTGTTATAGCAACCTTTTTGCACACACACACACACACACAGATACGCAGGCACACGCATACACCGGCACACAGAGGTGTGTGTGTGTGTGTGTGTGTGTGTGTGTGTGTGTGTGTGTGTGTGTGTGTGTGTGTGTGTGTGTGTGTGTGTGTGTGTGTGTGTGTGTGTGTGTGTGTGTGTGTGTGTGTGTGCGTGCAGATGACTCACGGGCTGTTAATCCTGGAATGTGAATGTGAGCGGAGTAAACAAAGGCAGGCTGTGTTTTGAAGTGTTTAAAAAGCAGGTAGTTGTTTAGCCCACAGGCTGACAGATTTCTGTACCAGCTTTGGGACTCCTCCGCTCTCGGCTAAGAGGATTGGCCAAACTCACTGGCTGCTAAGAATCCCTTTTTTTTGCTACGGCGTGAGCCGCTCTCTGCTCTGCCCCGGGTGGACCGGTAACCCGGGAACTCGCTCGCAATTAGCCGCGTGACTGAACCGAACCTCTGAGCCGTTATTCGGTCGAGGCGGTGGGAGGAGGACTATTCCGCGGCGGCGGCGTTTGCCCACGCCAGCCGCGCGCGGTTGAGTCTCTCACGCCACATGTCTTAAGTATCAGACGTGTTTAGCGCGCCCTCGTCAGTCACGGGCTGGGGGCTAATGCAGCGCAATGCAACGCCGCTCGTTTCGAAATAGCGGGGAGAGAGGCATTGCTCGGCCAGACTGTAATAGACGTGTGAATGTGCTAATATCCAAGGTGGTGTTGTGGGGCGGGGGGGGAGGGGTGGGGGGGTTCTGGACCGCCTGCCTCGTATTCAGTCTGTGTGTGTGTGTGGCGTTGCGCTGCCCTTTCGCTCTGACCCACGCGGCCTCTCTCCCCTCTCCGCTCCCCCCCCTGTCCTCTCTCTTCCCGCTCTGCAGCAGCAGCAGCTCCAGGCGCAGCACCTCGGCCACGCCGCGCACGGCCCCCCCGTCCAGCTGCCGCCGCACCCGTCAGGCCTGCAGCCCCCCGGGCTCCCCGCCGTCACGGGCGCCGGCTCGGGGCTCCTGGCCCTCGGGGCCCTGGGGAGCCAGGCCCACCTCCCGGTGAAGGACGAGAAGAACCACCACGACCTGGAGCACCGAGGTGGGGAGCCCGTCCGTCTGTCCGTCTGTCCGTCTGTCTGTCTGTCTGTCTGTCTGTCTCAAGGTCGCCTCACAGTTAAGACAATCAAACTATTTAAAAGGGGCAAATATAGTTAAAACAAAACGCAAACAGTGCAACATATTCATTCCATCGTCTGGCAGGTTAAGTGGGTTAGGCCCGTCGGAACAGGTGAGCTTTGATGGAGGTTTTAGAGGTGGGGAGAGACTCTATACTACGGGTGGATAGTGGGGGAGAGTTCCAGAAGCGGGCTCCTGTCTGTCTGTCTGTCTGTCAGTCACACTCTCACATATCACTCCCCACTTCATTTACTTTTAAACAAAACGCGCAAGTTCAAAGTTTTAAAGTCTAGAAGCGGGGGGGGTGCGGCTCTCGAGTGTACATGAAGAGGGGCTGCGACTCTCAATGCGGTGAATGAAGGCTAACCCCCCCCCCCCCCCCCGCGTGGCACAGTTGGTTCTCCATGTGTCCGAGGGGGACCTGGGGGCCCCTGGGAGCCGACGGCCACGTCCTGGCTGCTCGGCGTGGCTGACGGGCAGCCAGTCAAACGCCTCTCGCTCAGAGGCTGGTGACACGCTGGCCGCGTTCTAACGCTCTCTGTTCTCCTCCCTGTGTGTCCTCTCCCCACCTGGCCATACCTCATTACCGCCCCGGCTCCCGCTGACGTCTGCGGCACAGAGAGCACGGTACGTGGCTTTGGTCTGTCTGTTGTTGTTGTTGTTGTTGTTTTGCTTTTGTCTCCTTGGCGATGCCCTTATGTGTTATATTTCTTCATCTTGTAATATTTTTTTTGGGGGGCAAAAATCAGACTCCAATCCGTTCCACTACTGAAAAGCGGCTTATAATGAGCTGTGATAAATGGTCTTTGTGGCACAAGTCCTCGTGCGTTTATTCTGGAAAAGGGAAATGACTTGTATCACACAGGGGAGATTAGAAGGGTTGTAATTTCATCACAATTAAAGGAGGACTTGAAATTCCCGTCTTAAAGGATTTACGTGATCCTTTCTACTCCGTGTTTACCAGCCCACCGCCCCGCCCCAACCCCCCCACCACCCCCCTCCACCCGCCGCCGCCACGCTGAATATTTATGAACGCAGGCTGGGCTTCGTTGTTTTTCGTTGTCCTCTCCCCTTCGCCCCTCATTCTGCCCCCGACCGGACCTGCTGCCGCATTTTATTTGAGCGGCCGTAATCTCTCTCTGGCCTGCGATGGGCCCGACGAGATAGTGATTCCGTTGGCGGCGGCGGCGGCGGCCGGCGGGGGCTGAATGGGCGCAGTCATGTCTGAAGAAATGGAACTCCTGGGGCGATTAGCGGGGCTGTTCTGTCGCGGCGCCCTCGCCGTCCCCAGGTCATCTGATAGCGGAGTGGTGACTTTGGTTAATGACTCACACTAAGCATCTCCTCAAAGGTCAGCCTTTGTGCCCGGCCCTGGCCCCCTGCCCAAACATCTAGTCCGTCATCTCCGCCCCCCCGCCCCGCCCCGCCCCCCCGCGGAACTCCACCCCCCCCCGCCCCCGCCCCCGCCACTCTGGGAAGACGCTGACCTGGTCTGGGTCGGCCCGTATTGTCATTCGGGGGAAGGAGTCCAGGGGAAATGGGGCCATTTACAGGCAGGCCGCTATGAATGACTGCTACCCCCACCCCCCCGCCCCCCCCTTCTGCTGGGGTCCAGAGTGAGCTGTCCCGGCTCCGGGGAAGAAGCACCACTGTGTCCCGCCGCCACCCATCCATGCTCACTGGCAGGATCTAGTCCCCGCCCCCCTCCTTTTTTTTTTTTATTTCTTCATCTGGGCGCTCAAAGCCTGCGGTTTAAAAGCCAAGCGGGACTGACATGGTGCCCGGGCGTACCGTGGCAATCAGTGGCCACAACACACACACACTCTGTCTGCTGCCCCTCTGTCTCTCTCTCTCTCTCCCGCTCTCTCTCTGTCTGTCTCTCTTGTCTGTCTTTTTGTTGCTCCCTCTCCCTCTTTCACCCGACCCCCCCGTCTCCCTCCCTCCCTCCCTCCCGGCCTGGCCGACTGCAGAGAAAGGGCCCTCTGTTTGGGCCAGCAGCACACTGGCCGGGTCCCTGTGAGGCTGTTTGTTGTCCAGTTATGAGGAGGAGGAGGGAGCCCGGCTCAGAAAACAAGCCCCCCTCTTTGAGTTCAGATAATGGCTGATTCTGTTGTGTGGCCAGCGACAGGCTTCTGTGTGCAAGGGGCTGGAGGAGGAGGAGGGGGGGGGGGGGGCCGGGGCAGCGGCCCCCGGGCGGGTGGGTGGGCAGCACGGTACTGTGAGGGCCCAGTGACTAAGTGGAGTGTGAGGCGTCCCAAAGTTTCCGACGGGCGATATTTTTAGCGTTTTCCCGGAATGCCAAATATGGGACATGTCGGTAGTACCGGGTGATTCCCGTTCCTCTCCCCCCCCCCCCCCCCCCGCGCGGATGCGGATGAATGCCACTGCTTTGTGGCGGAGAGGAGGAGGAGGAGGAGGAGGATGACGACGAGAGTCAAGACGGTGTTGTCTTTGTGTTCCAGAATAACTCCATATCGCCGTCGGAGAGCCTGCGCACGGCCAGCGAGAAACACAGGAGCTCCTCGGACTTCAGCCTGGACTCCAAGAAGCGCAAGGTGGAGGAGAAAGACCGCTACGTGAGTGTTTGATCCTGGGGGGGGGGACACAGACAGACAGACAGACAGACAGGGGTTCAAGAGTGCCTCCAGACCCAAACAGAGCTAACCCTCCCTCCCTCATGTCTCCACAGGACAGCGACGGGGAGAAGAGCGACGACCTGGTGGTGGACGTGTCCAACGAGGTGAGCAGCAGCATGCCGCCTCTCCCTGCGCCCCCACCCCCCCCCCCCCCCTCCCCATCGGCAGGACCCCTGACCCCCCGCCAGGACGGTACACACCAACACACACACACTCACTCATAGAATCTGTGTCTCCCGCCCCCCCCCCCCCCCCGACAGGACCCAGCCACCCCGCGGGCGAGCCCGGCCCACTCGCCGCCGGAAAACGGCATCGACAAGCCCCGCCCCCCCAAGAAGGACACGCCCAACAGCCCCGCCTCGGTGGCGTCCTCGGGGAGCACGCCGTCGTCCAAGGCCAAGGAGCTCAGCCACGTAAGGCCCGCCCCCCCCCGCCCCCGCCCCCCCCCCCCGGCGCTGTCAGTCGAGGACGCAGAAAGGGAGAAGGGAAATAAATAATAATACCAAAAATAAGGGAGAGAGATTTGTGCAAAAATAAATCTGGGGCATTTCTACTGTGGATTAGCAATGGCTGTCAGGAGGCTTAAAGTGCATGACTAAATGTCAGGGATAATGTTGTCCTGCACCGGGATCAGTCAGGTCTCCTCCGTTAAGAGTTCAATGTATTTAACGATTCCCTCAGCCTCACTATGGGAGATTAAGGCCCGAGCGGCGGGGGGATGAGGACGGCTCCGTTCCCATTGTGGCTGTAATAGGTTTTGGAATAAATGGGAGTCTGTGCCTCCGTGGGACTGTTGGAGCTGTCGGGATCCGAGTGGATTACGTTCAGTTTGCTCTCAAATTGTCAGTCTGTGCTGCGCCCCGCTTCCTGGAATGTGAATCCCCCTCTCTCTGTCTCCTCCTGTCAACAGAACGACAAATCCTCCACTCCCGGCCTCAAGTCCAACACCCCCACCCCGCGCAACGACGCCCCCACCCCTGGCACCAGCTCCACCCCCGGGCTCCGGCCCATCCTGGGCAAGCCCCAAGGCATGGAGGCGCTGGGTGAGTGCTGCTGCTGCTAAATCCTCCCCCCCCCACTTCAGTGGAGATCCAGAAAGTGTTTGTCATCCCCTCTCTATTGTCTCAGGCTTTGTCACTCGCCGAGGCTCATCGTGTCCTCTCTCTCTTGCTCTCTCTCTCTCTCTCTCTCTCTCTCTCTCTCTCCCCCCTTTCTCTCTCTCTGTCTCTGTAGCAGCCCCCGCCCTGCGGACCCCCCTCTCCATCGCCGGCTCCTACCCCACCCCGTTCGCCATGATGGGTCACCACGAGATGAACGGCGGGCTGACCAGCCCGGGCGTCTATGCCGGCCTGCACATCTCGCCCCAGATGAGTGCGGCGGCGGCGGCAGCCTACGGCCGCTCGCCCATGGTACGGCCGGCCCCGCCCCGCCCCCCTCTCCCTCCAGCGGTCCCCTCGCCCGCCGCGTTGTCCCATTGGCTCCTTTATCGGGGTTTCAGTTTAAACCGCTCTGTAGTTATAATAGTGTGTTGAAGATAAGCCTTGCGTCTCTATCGATAACCTTTTGGATATGAACGCGCGGATGATGTAGCAGTTGCAGACTGCAGCGGGGGGAACCCACGGCCATCCTAACCGCTCTGTCACTCTGCTGTCCCCCCCCCCCCCCCCCCCTGCAGGGCTTTGATCCACACACGCACATGAGGGCCCCGGGCCTCCCCGCCAGCCTCACGTCCATCGCCGGCGGGAAACCGTAAGTACCCCCCCCCCCGTCCCCCCGTCCCCCTGCCCCTCACAGGGGACCCCCTGTGCTGCAGCCTCAGCTGCCCCGCCCTGCCCCTGACCCCCAGTGTTTCCCTCCGCGCCGCCTCCTCCCCCTCCCCCCCCAGGGCCTACTCCTTCCACGTGAGCGCCGACGGGCAGATGCAGCCGGTCCCCTTCCCGCCCGACGCGCTGATCGGGCCGGGCATCCCGCGCCACGCCCGGCAGATCAACACGCTGAGCCACGGCGAGGTGGTGTGCGCCGTGACCATCAGCAACCCCACGCGGCACGTCTACACCGGCGGCAAGGGCTGCGTCAAGATCTGGGACATCAGCCAGCCGGGCAGCAAGAGCCCCGTGTCGCAGCTCGACTGTCTGGTGAGCACCTTGAGCCCCCGTCACCCCATCACCCCCCTGCTCCCCGTCGATAACCCCGGGGGGGTTTGATTACCGCGATGGAGGAGGAGCGCGGCCCGCCGCCGCCCGCGTCTCCCCTTCCACCCCGGAACCCCCCCTCCCCCCCCCACCGCGCGCACACACACACGCGCCCGCTCGATATTGACCGAGCTCTGTGTGTGTGTGTGTGTGTGTGTGTGTGTGTGTGTGTGTGTGTGTGTGTGTGTGTGTGTGTGTGTGTGTGTGTGTGTGTGCGCGCCGCAGAACCGGGACAACTACATCCGCTCCTGCAAGCTGCTGCCCGACGGCCGCACGTTGATCGTGGGCGGCGAGGCCAGCACGCTGACCATCTGGGACCTGGCCTCGCCCACGCCCCGCATCAAGGCGGAGCTCACCTCCTCGGCGCCCGCCTGCTACGCGCTGGCCATCAGCCCCGACGCCAAGGTCTGCTTCTCCTGCTGCAGCGACGGCAACATCGCCGTGTGGGACCTCCACAACCAGACGCTGGTCAGGTGAGCGTCGCCGGGTTCGCGTCCCCCCCGTCCCCCCGTCCCGAGACCGTCCCCCCGCCGGACCGTGCGTGACTCTCTCCCGCCGGGCGCCCCCGTTGTGTTGCAGGCAGTTCCAGGGCCACACGGACGGCGCCAGCTGCATCGACATCTCCCACGACGGCACCAAGCTGTGGACGGGCGGGCTGGACAACACGGTGCGCTCCTGGGACCTGAGGGAGGGCCGGCAGCTCCAGCAGCACGACTTCACCTCCCAGGTGAGCCCTGGACACGCCCGCTCGCGTAACAACAAGGCTCAAACAGAGGGCGGCGTATACGGCCCGGTGGTTAAGGCACTCCCAGCTGGAAGGTTCTGGGTTCGAACCCTGGGGTCTGCAGCTAAGGCTCCTTTGGGGAGACCGTGTCGCTAAATGAGTGGTAGTAACTCGGACAGGTCTGAGATGAGCTTTGCTACATCACTGTTGGGGGGATTGGGAGCCTGGGTCATCAGTCGGTCATTTGTGTGCCTGGTTCCAGATCTTCTCCCTGGGCTACTGTCCGACCGGCGAGTGGCTGGCGGTGGGCATGGAGAGCAGCAACGTGGAGGTGCTCCACCACACCAAGCCCGACAAGTACCAGCTCCACCTGCACGAGAGCTGCGTCCTCTCCCTCAAGTTCGCCTACTGCGGTATGAACACACACACACAGGCACACACAGGCACGTGCATACAGACCCGCAAAGTACACGCACGGATTTGCTACGCACGTACACTCAAAGCCCCGTGTCCTTCTTCGCTCTGCCTCAGACCTTAATAGGCTGCTGCTAACGTGAACCCAATGCCTCTGTTCGGTCACCAAGGTGACCCGGCTAATAGCCGCTCATTCCCTAGCTCCTTGCTCTTTCCGTGGCTTGTTACTCTGCGGCCCCCTGGCCTCATTCTACCTGGCCTCTCTCCTTCCGCAGGTAAATGGTTTGTGAGCACCGGGAAGGACAATCTGTTGAACGCATGGAGGACTCCGTATGGCGCCAGCATATTCCAGGTAGGTGGATCGATAGGCCCGGTCTGCAGCCAGGCCCCCGTACAATGTGCACCGCCAGCCTCAGGGAGGAAGGGCAGGCCGACCGCTGGCTCCCCTATCAGATGAGAACCCAACCTGGGGTATTGACCCGACGCCACTTCCCAGCCAGGCGGTGGCACCCTCCCCGTTTGATATCGCTCTAATCTAATTCCACCCCTGTGGTCAGCTGTCCCCCCCCCTCCCCGCCCCTTACAAAGTTCAAGCAGGGTTAAAGCGGCGGTGCGTCCCGCCCGGCTAAATGGCTCTGTATCCCCTCTCATTAACTCGCCCCCCTCGTCTGTCTCATTAACTCGCCCCCCCCTCATCTCCGCCTTGTTTTGCAGTCCAAGGAGTCGTCGTCCGTGCTCAGCTGCGACATCTCCGCCGACGACAAGTACATCGTGACCGGCTCTGGGGACAAGAAGGCCACGGTGTACGAGGTGATCTACTAGGGCCCCGCGGGGGCCCCCGGGGGCCCCTCTGCTCGTGTCGGACCGGACCGGAGGACCCTTGGCACTCGGGAGGAGCGGACTCCTGCTCCCTCTGTCTCCGACCCCCCCCCTCAGTCCCCCCTGTCCCAAACTCAGACAGCATGGATGTCGCCTGCAGCCCCCCCACCACCCCCCTCCCCGGCCTGGATCAACAGCAGGATGACTCAGACCCAGACGAGGGCGGACTGGGGACACCCCCCCCCCCCCCCCCCGACGGCGCTGTCCTCCCTCCTTCGTGTGACTCAACCCTGTGTACAGTCGAGGGCGGTCGCCATGGCACCGGAAAAGAAATTATTGTCTTGCAGTTCTTTTTTTGGTTTTACTTTTCTTTTTTTTTTTCTTTGGATTATTTTTGTGAGTTTGATTTTCAAACCTGGAGGTTGGGTCCCGCGACGCGACTAGAAGCGGTGGTTGGCTCTGAAGCTTCCTCTCTGCAGGTTCTGTGAAAAGTGTACATAATGGAGTAATAAAAAAGGCCTTTTATAGATTTATATTTTGGTGTCCCGTTACGCTTGTGATGATTCTTTCTTGTTCTCTCCTTGATTTTCTGTCCCCTCTGGGAATGGAAATTAGATTAGGACTGTAAGAGGATATTCTATTTCACTTCCCCCCATCCTATGCCCTTTTTTTCCACGTTCTTTGTCCACGATGACCTTTTGGAAATCTAATTTGTTTTTTTTTTTCTTTTCTCGCTCAAAACATCAATGCTGTTTGGTAGAAAACAGACATTTGTCCATTTGGGATGGGAAGAATTCTGGAAACATCCTTCATGTCTGACTGGAACAGAGACGCCATCACGCTTTCCAGACCGTTTTTTTCTCTCGGTTCCCAAATATCAACAGTTCCAACGTTCAAGTTCTGGATGTATCGTGACTCATTGGCTGCTTTTTATCGACATTTTAATGGTCTGACTACTGGCTCCGAGTGGAGGACTGGGGGTTTCCTAGAGAACCATATGAAGCCTTTTCTTTTTGTTCCTTGACTCTTAAAGTATCATATGAACCTTTTTTTGTGCTCATTGTGTCCCCTTGCCCGTGCGGCTGAGAGGAGGCTGTGAAATGCCCTCTCGCTGACTCACCATGACTGATATGCAAAGCTTCCAAAGTTAGTCATGCAATTGGCAGACAAGAATGTCAAGATTTAACATATTTGGTTATGCGCTGTTTACTTTATTTCTCAGTACTTAACGATATCTCGTTATACTCTTCTCTCCTAGACGGCAATGGTCTCTGCTCTAACACACTTCAAATCTTGTAGCAAACACTTGTCATCGTCACTAAGGATTGTACAGTTGTTGATATTTCAATAAACTGTTTTTTTTAATATAAAATAGTCTGACTGAGTTCCTACGTGTGTAAGTATCCGTTGTCTGCAGATATTCAGGGAAATGCGTCTAGAATCCTGTTCTCCACTATCCTGGTCCTTCTAGAATTCTCTCTGCCTCTCGTGCTGCCCCTGAACACGGAGGGGAAACACATTTACAAAATGGTGGTCAATGTGTGCAGCCTAGTTTGACGCCCCACACATTATTAAGGCTTTCCAGAACGGCTACAATAGACTCTCTGAAGGCGATGATCTCCTGAAATCACTAAGCTTGCGTTTGATATTCAAAAAGTCCACATGGCAGTGGCTGTCCCGACAAGCCTCTTTCTATCCGTAGATCCCTTTTGGTCTCTTAATGCTAGCGCTGACACTACACCCCCGGTACCGCCGCAGAAGGGACACGATATGGCCTGGCGTTTTCTCCACCTATTTTTTTTTACCTCCTGCACGCACGGACCCCTCGGCGAGCAATGACGTAAGCCCTGCTCTTGTTCTGCCGAGTGGTCTTTTGGTGGTCGAGTGCTCTGGAGCAGGACTGAGATGAATGGCCCCCTTTGGCTTGCACCACTCCACGGCCGGGCCCTTCAGGCTCTGTTCCTGGGGGCCCCTGTGCCCCTCCCGGCCGGCCCTTCAGGGACGTTGTCGTCGTCGTTGTTGTTGTTGTTGTTGTTGTGGGTGGTGGTGGTGGACTATAAAAGCCTGGCCGGATGCTTTCAGCTCGGACCTGGACGTCGTCACGCTCTCACGGGCTACAGACCTTTTTCCCACATCCCTGAAGTGGGGCTGATTCCTGTGTCAGTGGGGGGGGGGGGGGGGGGGGGGGTCCTTGTTGGAGCTGAATGGTCACTCCAGGCTACATCACTGGAGGATCTGGGGGGGGGGGGGGGCGCTAAGGGCCTGTTGCTGGACATTGGCAAAGGGGGGGTGTCATTGTCTGGGCCTGATCCACCCCCACAGAGGAGAGCTTTCAGCAGGTTCTCATGTCAAAGCCCGGGCTGCCCCTCTCGACGCAGGGGGCCCCGCGGAGCACTGTACCCGGACACAAAAGTAGAATGAGTAGCCAACGTGTTTGACAGCCCTTATGTGCTTCAATTCTCCTGTACAAGGCGAGGAGTTCGAACAATACAAAATATCGACTGTGTGTGTGTGTGTGTGTGTGTGTGTGTGTGTGTGTACGCCCATCAAATACAGTTTTTTTTTAGTTTGGTTTAAGCTGCCAACCATTGATCACAGTCCACCAGAGCCCTGGCCTGTTCATTGGGCTGGCACGCGGCCTTGCTCTGCCCCATCCATCAAATGAGGAAACGGGGCTTTTTCTATAGCAAAGGAACTGGCACCACGCTCAACAGCAGAATAATAATCCCCTAATCACCTGAGCATTGCCAGTCCTGGGTTTTATCTGCAATAGATGGGGAAGGCCCCGAGTGCATAGTGATTACAGCGTTTGATCTGGGTAATAATGTCTTTACTGTTGCCCTGCCTAGGGCCAGAAGGCACTGCTGTTCTAATCCACAGTGCATTCTAGTGGAATCGCATTACACAAAGACCACCAGGGCTCTCTGCCTTTGGAGGCGAAATGTGGGGGCGGAGGTGGGGGGGGGGGTTAAGGAAAGAGGTTGCCATGGTAACCTGCATCTCTCTCTCTCTCTCTCTCTCTCTCGCTCTCGCTCTCGCTCTCGCTCTCTCTCTCTCTCTGGTTCGTGTCTCCCCCCCCCCCCCCCCTCTACCTCCTGGGATAGATAAGCAGAGAACGGGTCCTATGTTTACTCTGCACAGGCCCTCCAATCCCTGAGCAGGCTGAGCCCTGATAACACGGGGCGGCTGCACAGTCGACCACTGGCGGCAGATAAGCACCCCAGCACAGCACTCATCACCCTCTAACCAGGATGAACAAACCTGGGAGCCCCGGATTCATTTGGATTAGCCCGGATTGCTTGCTTGCTTGCGCGCTGTTACTGCTGAGGCTGTCTCTGCTGCTGCTGCTGCTGCTGCTGCTGCTGCCGCTGCTCACACTCAGACATAGCCTCTGCTACTGTGCGCTGACTGCTGATTTCCGCGCAACCTTTTACACGAGGACTCGGTTGTTGGGGTTCAGGATGAGAGTCTGGGAGCTTAGCGGAGAGGGCGAGGTGCCGCGGTAATGTGGTGACGGTCGGAGGACTGTCTTGCATGCAGCTTGTGACACACATGGCCGTA
>NC_140283.1:3049982-3052823 GCF_964030765.1 Micromesistius poutassou | reverse complement strand
GAGGAACGAGGAACAGCTGAAGATTTTAATGAGCATGGAGGAGAGCGGGGCCAGGGCCCTTCCCAAGAGCCCACCTGTAGTGCACCTGCAGTCCTGGAGCCCCAAGCAGACGCCCGGCGGGGGGGGGAGGGGGAGAGGAAGGGGGGGGGGGGTGGGGGGGAGTGGGTGGGGAGGGGGAGAGGGAGGGGGGGAGGGAGGGAGGGAGGGGGAGAGCTGGCAGTGGAACAACACTTGACAGAAGGGCACGGGGATGAGAGGTTTGTTTTGCTTGGAACAGCCTGGAAGGTGGCACAGCCAACACAATGTTTCATTCCTCGCTCCCCGTCCTTTAATACCGAGCATGTGGGTTTTAAGAACACTCACTTTGCGTGTCGCTTTCCCTTCCGCTGTGCATGTGAGGAAAATAACCGATAGATGGACACAGCCGGGGGGGGAACCGAACACAAATTGAAATCCGCATCCCCCCGTCCTCCATTTGCAAGATAAAAATGATGGCTGACCTGTTGTGTTTTGTAATTCGCACAAAGTGCCTGTCTGCGGCGTGTGTCTCTGCTCGACGCGCCCCGGTCTGGTTCCACCCTGATCAGACGTCCTATTTCTCGGCTGATTTGTGTTGATGGTGTGAGTGCCGGTCCCCTGTGCCTCCGTCACTCTGACAACCACGCCATGCATATCCAGGTAGTGATAATGAGAACGGCTGTCATGGCGATCTATGACTAACAGCGGTTTCACACTGTGTTAAATCAGAGCTGTTGCCTTGTACAGACGCTCCCCCAGGCCCCACTTATCCACCGGGCTGTCTTCCCCTCGGCCCTCCGTCTCCCTGCCCGGCGGCGCCACTCGGAGGGAGGGAGGCTCGGAACAACCGTCTGTGTGTCTCCAGTTCGGCTCCTTTGTCTGAGAGATGCAGTGCAAACACAAACGTGTTGCACGCTTCTTCCTCATAAAGTATCAAAGTCAAAAGAATGAACGCGAGGAATAGTGAACGGTTTTTTAAAAAGGGTCTAAAAAGTAATCAAGTTGAAATGAAAACGACACATACACACACGCACACACACACACACACACCCGCACGCACACACACACAGGGCCCTCTCAGAGTGTAGCGTGTTGTAGCATGTGGGCTAGCTCCAGTATAGCATGTCACAAACACCTGCCAGGTTCTTGAAGCGCCCGGCCTGTGCACTGATTGAATATCACACAAGGTGTCTGCTGAAGTGTGTGTAGAGACAAAGTGCGGCGCGGCAGTACCCCGGGGGGTGGGCCCGGTGTCGTGTTCCACCCAGAGGAAGCGGAGCAGCTGTCCCGAGCAGAACCGCTCCTCGCTGCAGGCGGCTCCTGGAGGGCCCGGAGCACAGGAAGTGGCTCCAGATGGGACATCCTGTGGCATAAATATTGCACCGAGGTTGTAGTCAATGGAACAGACGCAGTGATTCACGCTCGGCTTCGTTCGCATCAACCTTGACCGGTGACTTACAGTAGAACGTCCCGCGTCTATCACCGTCTGTGTTCTGTGACCGGAGAGTTGACAATGGTATTATATATTCATGTCTGCTTTTTCTGAAAATATGATATATATTTATATATAGATATATATATTTTTAGATAATATATTAATGTGCCACGTTTGTCAAGGAAAAAGACCAGTGTATAATTAAGCAATAGATCACGACAGGCTGTGGAACAGTGAAGGGGGTCGCCGTCCCTCCGCTGCGTGTCGGGACGGACGACGCCGCCCCTTAACTGTGGTATAATGAGAACATTTCACTGACTGAAGTGATGTATTGCTTTTATAAAACGGTTACGTAAGTATGGCAAAATGAAATTCATAGACACCCTCAATTTTGAAAAAACGAGAAAGTCTGAAAAGCATTTTTTTAACGAATACAAAAAAGTAGTCCCTCCTGGCTGCCTGCAAAGTGCACGGCGGTTGCTATGCAGCACACTGTAGCGTCCTTCAGAGAGAAGGCTAGGCTAGAGACGGTAGCTTGGTTCGCCGGCAATTTAGCCTACTATCGAGTTCACTCACCGTGTGCTTATTGCTTTACAACATTTCCACCCTCTCCATCAATCAACATATTTTTAGGCTTCAGTGAACTATGGCTATGCTATTGCTTTTATATATAAATAAACAACAGTTCAAGTTAGGCGAGGAACTCTGTAAACTGAACGGGCGTCATAGCTGTGTGTATACGCTCAATATACAACAGTTAGGAACCAATCAGATCGCTTGATTTAAGCCACCAGTTTTATAATGGAAGATGATGATGATTCTACTTACTTAACTGCAACCTTTTAAATGATTTTTGTGAACCGTGTGCAAATACCTCTCATAGTCTTGCTCGGGCTGTTTTGGCATTCTTTGGCTTTCGTTGTCGATTCAAGGTCATGCAAGGTCACCTCACACTGCTTTGAAGGCATTGAGGAAAAATATGCCTGGAAAGAAATACTCTGAATGGATATCCTCTGTACTGTAGTCTGTACTGGTGGTGGCGGTGGTGATGGTGATGGTGGTGGAGACGGTAATAATAATAATAATAATAATAAATCAGTCTTGTGTAGCACATTTCTAGGACCCAATGCCCTTCACAAAAAAAAAAAAATAATAATAATAATAAAGGAAAAAGGAAAAGGGCTCAAAAATAAAAAAAATAGAAAAATCATATGAAGTCCTTGTAGGTGATTTTAAGTTTTTGGGGAGCGACTTGAAAGAATAAATGGACTTGGCCCCGCTAACGGAGGTGGCGAGATTGTTCCAGAGTGCAGGTGGTGGAGATGGTGGTGGGGTGGTAGTGGTGGTGGTGGAGATGGTGGTGGAGTGGTAGTGGTGGTGGTGGAGAT
>NC_140283.1:3042482-3044982 GCF_964030765.1 Micromesistius poutassou | reverse complement strand
GTTTCTCTGCCGGCGCTGTACTGTGTGTGTGTGTGTGTGTGTGTGTGTGTGTGTGTGTGTGTGTGTGTGTGTGCGTGTGTGTGACCCAGAGCCTCAATAAAGAATCATGCCTGGGGTTGCGGTGGGGCGCGGTGTCTGATGAAAGACTTGTGTCCCGTTATCGGTGACTGTTGAAGGAATCTGTCGCTCTGTCGGACTGCGGATATTGAATGATACGCATGAACACATAAATCAGAGCTCCATACGTACACTCTGTGTGCGTACGTGAACAACGTGGCCTGTATGGCCTCCTGCAGCTGACGACATGGTAGGACCTGCAGAACCTCACCTAGCCCCAACCCGCAGTTAAGACCGGGGGAGGGGGGCGGGTCCGCCCCGGCTGACGCTGAGCAGATCGCGGGCCAGATAACAAGCTGCTGTTGTGGCAACAGCTTGGCCGTGTCAGAGATGACGGAGCAGGAACAGGGATGATAGTAATTATCACCGTAATGACACTAATACCAGGACTAATAATGATAATGACCGCGGCCGCCCTACGAGGAGCTGGCTGTCACCCCGGAGTCCAGGGTTTGTTCCAAAAGGGTTCACTGGGAGTTGTTTGTCCTCAACCCGAGACGCTGGGCTGCATTCCACGCGCCCGGTGAGTTGCTTTGTTCAGCGTCCTGAGTGCTATCTGATCACCGAGGGAGCGCGGCGAGGCAACGCCCTCATTGATCCATATCTGGAGCACGTCTGAGAGCTCAGCCAAGCGTACGTCAGTCAGGCCCGCGTGCGTTCCTCCTCCCCCCCCGGGGCCCCCCGGGGCCCACGGCAGCAGCCCGGGAGCCGGGGGAGCGGATAATGGTGGAACACCTCCAGTAAGTGGAGGGGGGAGGGGGGACCGGGGGGGGTCGATGGTCCGAGACACGCCCTGGTAATTGGGTTTTAACACGTCGGACCATCGTGACGGATGGTGTTGGGCCCCGCTGGGTCCAGCTGGGTCCCTTCTGAGGGGCCCTCTGAGGGGCCATCAGGGACGGTGAGGGTTGTCAGTTCACAGGCCTCACACAATGAGTCAGGGAACACCTGACCAGACAGAAATACCAGATGAGAGACAGACTTCATTGGTTGCTGGTGTTACTTGTGTTGATTCCTTTGTGATGGTTTTCTCCAATAAGATGTGCCACAGGTCAGGGGAACGAGGAGGGCAGGACTTCATGGATATCGGGGCGTGGGGGTGTAATGAGGCGATGCTTATCTGTATGGATTCCAAGAAGGCCTTCCAATGTTTTTGGTACCGAAGTGCTCCAGGCCGCAAATTACATTTCAAGGTCTTTGTACGTGCAAGTCCCAGGAAGTTTCAGTCAATCATTTAGTCATAAGCACTTAGTTGGTTACCAAGAAACCCATTAGGCAAACTCAAACCACGACCATAAACAATAACTATTAGATGCAGTGTGAGTAATCTGAGTTATCTGAGAGTTATCTCAGTCTAAATCCAAAGTCTGTTTGATACTGTTGCTATGCGACAAATACACAGGGCTGTTTTTATATTTGTACCCTACTACACTACTACACCACCCTGCTACATTTGTGTAGAAGTGTACACTTCTACACAAATGTAGCAGGATGTTGAGTAGACCTAATCAACCACATCACTGTGCTCTTCGGGGTGCGGTATACGCAAGAACAGAAAGCTGTTTCAGTGTGTGGAACTACACTTCCGACCTTTGAATCGTTGAAGGGCTTAACCCGGTCTTCCTTTATCAACAGATCCACAGCAGAGTGGCCTCTCCTGTCCCCCTCCGCCTTCAGACACACACGCCCAACCACTTCCTGTCTTCACAGGAAACTCCTTCTGTGAAGGATGACTTTTTAAACCATGTCTCCTGGATGCTGTTTGGTTGAGTCCACTGGGTCCTCATCCATCTGGCGGCCGTGGTCTGAGGATGTTAATTGAGTGTCTTGATTAGTAGTTTGTCATTAATGTCCAGAGTGTGTCTCACTAGTTCTGCTGGCCAAGCTGCAGAGTGGGGTTGTTGGTGTATGGTAAATGGTCCTCATTTATATAGCGCTTTTATCCAAAGCGCTTTACAGTGTTGACTGACATTCACCCGTTCACGCACACATTCACACACCGACGGCGGAGTCGACCACGCAGGGCGACAGCCGGCTCGTCAGGAGCAAGTAGGGTGAGGCGGCTTGCTCAGGGACACAACACTCAGCTAGGAGGAGCCGGGGATCGAACCAGCAACCTTGTGGTTACCAGCCAACCCGCTCTTCCCCCTGAGCTAATGCCGCCCCCACGCACAATAGTCACGGTGTGCACACACTTTGTTCACGGTTCACCGGCATGTAGCTACACACACACTCACCCATGCACATATGCACACACACACAGACACCCCCCCCGACACACACACACACACACATACACAAATGCACCCATGCACATACGCCCGCATGCACACGCACGCACACACACACACAAACTACACTCACACACACTAACACAGACAGT
>NC_140283.1:2967482-3037482 GCF_964030765.1 Micromesistius poutassou | reverse complement strand
GGAGGAGGAGGAGGTGGAGGAGGAGGAGGAGGTGGTGGTGGTGGTGGAGGGGGAGTAGGGGGCGGAGGGGAAGTAGGGGGCGGAGGAGGGGAAGTAGGGGGGCGGAGGAGGAGGAGGAGGAGGAGGAGGAGGCGGAGATTAGAGAGAGAAAAAAAGTAGCAGCAATTAGATCGGTTGGTCTCGAGGAAGGACCATTATGTGTATGGTCGTCATAGTAACGAGAAGCCAGAGAGAAGGAGGCTGAAACTGGGGACCACACCTTCACACAGCAAACACCATGATTCATTGGACTGGACGGACAGTAGCGCCCCCGTTCAAACAAATAACATATTCAAAAACAAAGCGTATTGTCTACGCAAACAGCAGAGCAAAAAGTAGACTCAAACCATTGTTCTAAGAACACAACAGATGGCTATCATTATTAATTCCCCTGGGAACATTTGGTTGTTTGATGATAATCTAACATAGTGGCGTAACGACGCGCAAATGTGTCTACCGATAAGCAAAGCAAACAGCGGCGTAGCGGACACAACATGACACACAGTGGGCACAGGCTGCCTATGGAAAGATAAACAAAGTCTGCTCCTCTTAGTGCGGGTAAAACACCCTCCCACCGCTCTGCTTCTGCCTCATAGCGGGGCCATTAGTCACAATGATTCCTCCGCTAGCTGTCCTGATGCGTGCCTAAGCAGGCCTTGCGAGGAGCAGGGCGAGCCTGATTTGAATGCTCACTTTCAGTCCCTCCGAGAAAGACCGTGTGTGTGTGTGTGTGTGTGTGTGTGTGTGTGTGTGTGTGTGTGTGTGTGTGTGTGTGTGTGTGTGTGTGTGTGTGTGTGTGTGTGTGCGTCGCAGCCGGGGCTGGGGTGCAGATATGACACGCCGCCCGTAATGTGGATGAGCGGCACAGCCAGGGTACTGGCACGCCACCGCGCTGAGCTTGTACTAATGTGCTGTGAGGTAAGCCGTGGTGTTCTGTTACCAGGGGTCCGACCGTCTCACCCAGGACATGGCAGTGCTTTGCGATTTCGCTTCACTAAACAGACTCACAAATCGGATTCATTGAGTTTTTCTTGGTATCTTCAGTTTATTGCAGTAAAAATACTTTTTCATTTCGTTTTTTTTTACAAGAATACAAGTTTATACAAGAATTTGTATAAACAAAGTGGGCTTCGGTTGTGAAATGAACAACGTTCATAATAGTCCGGTACAGTTTCCCCCGTCCAGTGATCAGAGAACAGAAGGGGGACAGATAAACAGTTGGGCGGTTTATTTGCATTGGAGTGCATGTCATAGTTTGAGTGAAGATAGTGGTTATGCAAATAGAAGAATCATGCAAGGCTATTTCACTGTCCTGCCTATGCAAATAGAAAGCCACATTTTCCATCCTGCACAACTGACAACTTCAAAGGACAACTTTTTTTTTGTAACATCTAGGTTTACTAAGTTTAGGTTTATTGATAATACGGCATGCCGTTTAAAGAAGATTTGGCAGCCGCTCTATTAAACAAAGCTCGTCATTCACCTCATTTCTTTGGGGATAATTGTAATGCTACATGGGCTCAGCTCTGAACGGTACCACGGCACAGGGAGCTGCGTCCAATCGTACGTGGATCGAACAGCCACCGCTGCCGAAGGTCTCGCGTCCTTCAATCAGCGCGCGGCCCTGGGTCTCTCCTCACACGGAGAGATCAACCACATGTAAGAAAGTAGGCAGAAAAAAGCGCATTTGATGTTTTTGTCAGATACACACTGTGGTTTCACTGAAAGCCCGTCGACGGAAATCAGACGTGGCATTCTATCACCACAGAGAGGACACAGCCAGTTAGAGTGCAGCCAAGCCACATGCACTGAGCACGGGAAACTCATCCAACTGACAGCTGGAGGCACTTAAGCTGCTGCCAACAAAAGACAAGGCAGAGAGAAAGAGAAAAAAACTCCATTCAGCCCACTTTGCCTGTAACACACACACACACACACACCCACACATAGGCACACTCATGCACACACACATACATACACACATACATACAAACACAGAAGCACACACACACACACCCACACAGGCACACTCACGCACACACACATAGATACACACATACATACAAACACAAAAGCACGCACGCACACACACACACACACACACACACACACACATACACGCATACACACACACACACACACACACACACGTAAACAGACACAACAGACACAGACACGCAAACGCACAAGCACAAACATACACACACAAACAACAACTTACCGATATTTCCAGTAAGCTACAAAACATTTGTTGTCAGAATTGCTTTTGTCAGAGATCCACCCTCTCAGTGCTCATGATGATGATGAGACAGAATGCATTGTCGATGTTTACAGAGAACGACCACAATGACGACAGTCTGCGATGAACTGGAAATTAAAATGTAACAAAAGTACGGTCTCCAACGAGTTGTAGGAGTGGATTATTATGCGACCGCCAAGCCAACACACTGAGTAACAAGTCACAGGCAACAAGCTTCAGCTTTCACCACAGAGGGAGGAGGAAGCAGGGAGATGTAGGGGAGGGGATCCCACCAATAACACCCGCTTCAGATAACAGCAATTAATATCCAACACGATGCGGTTCTAGAGTGGATGAAATCACAGCTCACCTTGGGGACCCCCCCCCCCCTCCCCCCTTCTCTCTCTCTCTTTCTCCCCCCTTCGCTCTCTCTCTCTCCCTCTCTCTCTCTCTCCCTCTCTCTCTCTCTCTCTCTGTATTTTTGACCTTTTAACCTGCAACTCCACCAGAGTAGGAGATACAGATAATTAAAGAGAAAGGAAGAGTGAGACACACACACACACACACAGACACACACACACACACACACACACACACACACACCCTCTCAGCCCTGCCCTCGCTGTCCCTGCTGCGACGAGAGAGAGGCGGTTCACTGGTGGGTGAACATGACTGTGGAGGGGAGAAGAACGCCCCACAGTCAACCAGATGGGTCCCAAGACACTAAAAGATAACTGGCAGGTTGTCAGCGGCGATCTACATTCCCACGTCTTCCAGCTCGACACGTCTGAGCGGTGGGAAAAGTCACGGCAGTGAGCGTGCCTAAGTTTCAGCTAACAAAGCTAAGCTGTCCTCATGCAGTATTCAAACCTGCGGCCCCCACACTAAGGGACTCTCCTTCCTACCAAACGCTCGCTTATCTTAAGTTAAGTAGAGGGTCATGGTTTACACAGGCAGGTGGGATGCGCAGGGATGAATGGGTGAATAGGTGAATTAACGAATGGCTGGGTGAATGAATGATTAGATTAATGGGTAAATGTATTAATGAATGGGTACATTTATTAGTGGATGGGTGAATGATTGAATTAATTAATAGATGGGTGAGTAGATGGGTGAATGAATGAATTTGTTAATTTATGAAATACTTGGTAAGTGAATGGATGAATGAATGAACCAACAGCACCACAAACCGCCTCATGTTAAGTGAGTGAATGAATGAATCAACGAACAGCATCACCGACCGTCTCATGTTAAGTGACGAAAAGGGGAGGTCACACAGGCACGTCTTAAGTAAAAGCTTCTGTATGATTCCTCGACGTCAAAGCCAATACATGTTCTCAGTGACATTTGTGATGCGCTGTGGGAGTGTGGGCCTGCTACACTGTGTGTGTGTGTGTGTGTGTGTGTGTGTGTGTGTGTGTGTGTGTGTGTGTGTGTGTGTGTGTGTGTGTGTGTTGAAATGAAAACAGGCTTTCAACAACTCACCCTTGTTTCCTAGAAACCCTAAGAGGGAGAGGAAGATGGACCTTTGACTTCAGATGGGAACCACATCCCCTGCCTCATGGCTAACCCATCAGGACAGCCAGACGACAGAGAGGGGGAGGGGGGGGGGGGGGCAGATCATAACCAGTCTCCCCGCCCCCCCCCCCCCCCTGAATCTCCAGCCGCTGCGTGGGGTTGTTATGGTGGGGAAACCAAAGACCCCCTTCATACCGCACATGCCCCATGCCGCCAAGGATAGCATCGTTCCTGCTAGGATTACACTCTCATCGCCCCCTATTTAAAAATCATGGCCACTTCTCGCAGGCCGCGTCGGCAGGGTGTGCTAATGATATAAGCAGGGCGAGGTCATTAACCTCCGCAGAGGCAAATCGGTCCGAGCTAAATATCCAACGTGTGGTTGAACGGTATAAAGTCAGGCAGCGTGCACTTGAGGACTCAATGAGTGAGATGATTACAGGGATTTTCAAATAGAGCTCAGTAAAAATGATTCATATCTAAAAAAATAAATAAATAAATTCATATCTAGAAATAGTAGGCTATGTAATAGCGGTATAGCTTTTAACCGTCGTTGACCCATATTTTAAAAGGGGGTACTTTAAACCACCTGCGATATTATAGACGTGTGTAATTTCCAACAAAACATGCTTGAATGCCGTTGTGGCGGTGGTGAAGGCTGCTTCTCTGCGGTCGGTGGCGCGCGTCGTGCCTTCAGACCTTGAGCTCTGTGCCTCCAGCTGGTGAGGCAAACGAGAGCTCGACGAGGTGGAATAGACATATTCAAGACAAACACTGAAATACCCCTCGCTGTAATAACAACACTCTGTGAAGAACGTTTGCGTTGCTGAGGTTAAAGCTGTGAAATGCCGATATGTTTCGTCTCAAGGTGTTGGCGTGACAGGTGTCTTTTATTAACTATATTAATATCTCAGTGCGATGTTTAGCCGTTTTCTCCACAAGCACGTTCACGGATGGTCCGCTTTAAGCGGGACGTGGGTGGGAGTGATCAAACCAAAGACAAACAAAAACACTACAGGAAAGGATGTGGTTCCTATAGAGAGACAGAGAAGTCCCCGGGTAATGGAGACCTACGTGTGATGAGCAATTGACATAAAAGGCATGATGAGGCCCATCAAACAGAGAGCCAGTCAAAAAGCAAACCACTCAATATAGAAGTGAGTTTAATGGCTGCTGGCTGCCCCGGGCCCTTGACCCTCTCCCAGAGCGTCTATGTTAGTCACTCTCCGCTGCGTTCCAATTGAAACGCAGCCAGACTGCTTGTAGATGGGATTTCAACCACGGCATTTTAAGGTACACGAGTTAATGGAGTTTAACCAATGGCTGTGGTTTAACGCAGACCTCGACGACGGTCTGGTGAGGTGGGTGTTACTGACTAGGCAGATTACCATACCGCCAGACATCATGCATAGGCACTAGAATATGTACGATACCAGAGTGATGACAGTTATTTTATGCAAAGTTCATAAAGAGGAACTTGTGTCTAAACAGGAAGTCAATGAAAGTCAAAGAGTCAACAAAGACTGGTCTTCTATAATAGAGGAGATTAGAAAGATTTCCAGGTCCTTGACATGTGTACAGATCTGTATAGCCATCTCTCTACCCTCTCCATTTATTTGTATTCTATTTTTATCAATGGCTGGATCAGCTGAGCTAACAAGTAAATAAGTTGTTTATCCAACGGCATTTCAGGAAAGCCTTGTTTTATTTTTTTCTGAACTGCTGTTAGTGCACCTGAATCCAGCCCCATTCTGCAGTGAAGCTACGCAACCATCACGTTGATTAATGTGTGCCTCAACCGTGGCACTAAACATTTAAAACGACTGTATATAGCGGTAATACTTCTCCCCTGAGACCTCCATTGACCTCCACAATGAACACTGTGGAATAGTTGTAAACCTTGTGAACAATGGTAATAAACTGGAAAGGACACCTTTAAACCTCACCGTTTGTGATTTCTTCAAATTCACATTTAATCGTTTACTTTGTAAACACAGAAAAGCAACTTTCCATAACAGGAAGCATGCCAGGGAATATGGAACTAGTTCAGTGTTGCCAAGGGCTTCACTTTAACTTTTACATCTAAATAATAAATACTGGAGCAGATACCGAGAAATAAAGAGAAACCTGCTTCAAATAAGTTAGTAACAATATATTGGTTGTATAATATTTTAGAAAATAACAATCCTCCACGTTCAAAAAAAGTGATGACAGGGTTGTAGAAAGCAGCTGCAGCGCCTCATCTCTCCATAATGGAAGTCCAACAGTGGTGCACTGGCGCCACCTAGTGGCAGGATATCGCCATATACAGCTCTGTGTGAACTGGCTGATAGCCGTGGAATTCCTGTGCATTACGTACAGCTTCAATAATGACATCAAATGTATAATGTTGACATTGACGTTGTACATTAACATTTCTACTACCGATATTGTGCACTAATATAATAAATGATCCTCATCTGGGATCCAGAACTAGAATAGCTTCCTAATGTAAATTAATAATTGTTAATAATAATCTAAATACTAGCTATATTAAAGCTGTAGCCAAAGCTAAACCTGTTCGTACGGAAGAGGATTAGAGCCACATGTGATTTTTTTTTCTTCTGAGAATAAGGTCAGAATTCTCACTTTAATCTCACAGGCTAAAGAAGGAAAGTTCCTTACTGGGGAACATACATCCTTTGTTTAAATCTTAAAATTACGGCAATAAAATTGAACGCCGTCCCTCCAATATGTTTTATGAATATGCCGGTCCTTGGAACAATAAAGGTTGGGAACCCCTTCTGTAAGGAACCAAGTTCACTGACACACAGGATAGGAACGCGCAGACTGAAGAAGTCGGATGTAACCAAGTTTTTACGTGTTCGAAGGAGTCCGGTAGACGGAAGATTAGGGCCGCATGTGTTCCGAGATTCAACTCAGAACTCAAAAAAAAATATCGCATGTGGACCTAATCCTCTTCCGTACTTTCGTAAATCGAAAGGCCAAATATAATTATGAGTATTTGGAACCTTTCATACAGTTTAACTACCGCAATATTTTGCAATGAGAGAAAGCAAAGGCTTGCAACAGTGATATCAAAACAGGATATATTTATTTTGAACCAGCCTTGTAGCTCAAAATCAGCAATATATATTTTTTGCTAGGATGAGAACACCTTTATCCGCTGCAACATGGCAAAGCAAAGTCAGCCTGCTGGTTGTACAAAACGCTGATATAAAAAACGTCATAGAAAAGAAAAACATACAGTATACAAAGACCCTTAATACCAGGTATGTTGTAGTAAAAATCTACTTGATTCCTATGTGCCAAGAAAAAATGAGGTGAAAAAGTGAAATATATATCTAAAAAAAAACATGACTTATATTTTAGCCACATCGAGAGACAAACATTTTAAATAACTTTTTTTCTTCACACTTTGGTATACAGACAAACATACACTTGCAAATAAAAAGCATAGTAATCATACAGATAAGAGAATATGAGATATAAAAGGTAAGGACTATTGCACTTCTGAGACAGGAGAGGGTCAGCAGGTCCACTTCAGGGCTTTCTCCGTCTGAAAGCAAATGACATAAAACCATGAAACAATTCCTTTTAAAGCAGTCACCACTTTTCTTAACGTTGCGCTTTAGGGGGGAGAGCTGCTTACTTGACAAATCCTCTGTGCTCATAACCAGGCCCCATGTTGGAGCCAGCCCTCATCTCCACGCCAACAGCACACTAGGAGGACGAGAGCAGGAGTCACATACAAGCGCCCCAACATCAACCGTGAATCACACAGCGGTCCACTGCTGGTGGACGCGTCCCTCCCCTTACCCTCGTCTCCACGTCGGTCCACTGCCCGCCCTGGTCTGAACTCTGGGGGCTTCCCTCCGATGACCTCCTCTTGCGGCTGCAGGACAGAGTAAAGCAGGCATCGTATGTAGGGGGTGGGGGTGTGAGTATTAATCGATTTGTATCGATTCATCGATTATACAGCCGACCATTCGATGCATCGATTCGTCCGCAAGAGTATAGATTATTAAAAAAATGTTTTTATTTTTTTTTTTACAGTGAATGGGCTAATTGCCATACTAGACCTGCACAGAACAATGTTTCTGTATTCTCAATAAAAGGTAACTGATACTTTTTTTGTTGTTGATTTATTTGATAGACATTATATTAATAGATATAATGTAAAAAATATTGAGTCGTATCGTGGGGAATTCTGAAGTATCGAAAATAATCGAATAGTTGGCTTAAGAAATCAATATGGTATCGAATCGTCATGACGGCTTCGATTTACACCCGATAATCGTATGTCAAAACAAGTCAATTTTATTCCAGCTGGCCGAGTCCGAAGCGACTTGATTCACACTTTGTGACTGAACGTTCCTCTGGACCAGACAAGTCGGGTCTACATACAGCAGGTGCACTTGCAATTTGATTGCTGACTAATGACACACAATTATTTCCTGACTAGTCACACAGTATTCGCAATGCCGTAATCTGCAGAGATTTCGGCAAGGTAACAAAATCTTGACTGTGCCAGAAATGTCCACAGAAGACCACGGCAAGGTTTGCGTTCACGTCCATCTCTCTGCAATCACGTTATTCTGTCTCATGACCTCGGCAAGACGTCAGCAGGCCGGTCAGAGGACCAGCTGGGCGGCGGTGATCTCAGGGTGCTGATATCACAGAGCCTTACCTGGGGGCCGTGGTGAGCTGCTGCCTCAGCGTCTCGATGTCGGTGAACTGCACCGACTGACCGCCCCCTCTGGTCTTAATCACCTCGCCCTGGAACACAAACACAGCGGGGGGGGGGGGTGCTGCCTCAGTCATCGAGTGGATCAGAGTGACACATTATACATCAGCGTGTCATCACCTTAGATCGGTTGAGGGAACAGATCTGTCCCCGGAGAAGGTCGACGCGGTAAAGACAAAGATAACGCGATAATCGTTCAATGTTCTTCGTTCATGCAAAGCACCTCGTGGTGAGTATAGTAAACAGGTCAAAGAGTCACGACGCATTCATCCACCAAGAAGCATCCGTCCCCCAGGAAGCAAGCATTCACAAAGAGTTATCCATTCACAAAGAGTTATCCATTCACAACGAGTTATCCATTCACAAAGAGTTATCCATTCACAAAGAGTTATCCATTCACAACGAGGCATCCCCACCAAGAAGCAAGCATTCACCAAGAAGCAAGCATTCACCAGGCAGCATCCGTTCCGGTCCAGGCGGGGCTCGGCGGCTTACCTTGATGAGCTTGGTCTGGATCTCCCCGTCGGAGGCCACCTCCTGGTGGGTCAGGACGTAGCGGTCGCACTTGGACAGGACCTTCTCGCTGGCGGCCGACACCTTGATGGAGTTGGGGATGCTGGGCTGCAGCATGGTGCCCAGGTCCACGCTGGAGGCCGGCTTGTGGTCCACCCACTTCTCCCCGCCGGCGGAGCGCGACCGCCGGTGCATTGCACGCACGGGCGTGGTGGTCTGCACGACAGAAGACCCCCGGTGCAGGGACGGCAGAGTTACCAGGGGGGCAGAGGCCCGCTCAACAGCCAGCAGGGTAGAATATGTGCGTCTTCCAGATTGGGTTATTAAGTTGTTAACGTGTGAGTAGGAAACACATTTCAGTATTGACTGCACCTTATCCTTCGTCTGTGATTCGTTAGCTACTCTTGTACTTTTGTATCGTGTCTTCGCTCCAATAATGATGGAACGCTTCGATCGCTCGCTGCCTCATTTGACAGTTGCTTTAGGGAAAAAAACAAGACTAAACTATCCTCCAAACAACAACTTGTCTCATCTAGTGGCATTACTACAACTACAACTGCACTGACCCAGCGAGCTCCCTCTAGAGCCGCCGTATACGGCGAGGTGGGCGGGCTTGAGTCGGCCTCCTCCGCTTCCTCCCGATCACAGCACCGGGCCAGCGCCTGCCTGGCCGGCCTGCCCCCTGCGGGGCCTTGAGCGGGGCTGCGGGCGGCCGTGCTGCCGGCCACATCGCGGGAGCAGCAGGCGGGCTCGGTGCCCACCGGGGCCTCACCCGCCTCCCGAGCAAAGGACCAGGACCAGGGCTGGGAGCTGGTGGAGCTGGGGGCCGGGGAGGGGGGCCTAGTCTGGTACCTCACCGCTGACCCTGTTGCTGGCCTGACCTGGGTAGCTTCCACCCGGCCGTGGTGGCGGCGGGCGGTCTTGGTGGACACATGCAGTACATGTAGTAGTTAGTAGTAGTAGTTAGTAGCCATGCAGTCGATCGTCTCATCGTGACACGACCACTATGAAGGACAATACTTTTGTGTGCATCAAAATTTGTAAGAATATTAAAAAAAGATATACAATAATAAAATAAAAATATAAAACTAATGTAATGAAAGCGGTGTTAGTAGGTTTAAAGCTGAGGTGATTGATCCCATGGACAGGTGGACCCTGGTGACAGCCGCTCCTTCAAAGGATCGGGGGGGGGGGGGGGGGGACTTACGGGCATGGGCGAGGGCGACGCCGACCTCTTGGCGGGAAGGCGCTCCTCGCGGGGGGGCCGCTGAGGGCGGCCCTGCCGCTGGGGGGTGTCGGGGGGCGGGGCCGAGGGCCCCTTGGTCTCCGTGACGATGGCCTTGAGCTGCTTCAGCTTCTCGTTCTTCACCCACAGCTTGTTCTGCATCTCCAGCTGCTTGGCGTTGACGCGCCGCTCCTGCACAGCGTTAGACACACAGCGTTAGGAGAGCTCCGGGTAGGCCCCGAGGAACCCGGCAGACGCCCAACAACACGGTCGTAGTCGGACGAAGGGAACACGGTTTCGTCGCGCAGTCGGACGAGAGCAGCGGGAGTAAATGAACGACACGCGTTCAGGATTTAAAGACACTGCGACCTGCGCTGCGAAACATTTCTACTGCGCTGCGAAAATGTCTGAACTGGAACATATCAAGAATGAAACACGTATTTTCAAGTCGATCCATGGAATTTTCCTCTAAATATAAGAAAATCGTAAATTATTATAATAATCGTATAATCGTAAATGGTTATAACTGTTATAACTGCTACAACTCAGGCCACCAGAGGCTGCTCATGGGAAAGGTTACATAGTGCAGGTTGTTTAAAAGAGGTGATATTATGGCACCAGCTGTGTGTGTGTGATCGGCTATTACAAGCTGTTTGAAAACCTGCATTTTCCTGAGCCTTAGTGACACCACAAGTGATGTGTTCACCTAGATGTATGATGGATGGATACGCCACATTTGCTACAGTCCACTGGGTAGGCTGGTAGACTGATCTATCCAGCGTACATCTAGGTGGACATGCCCACTTGTGATGTCACTAGGGCGCAGAGAAAGAAGCTGAATTTCAAATGCCTTGTAATGACTTGTCACACTCACACGAGGTGAGCATAACATAACCCCTTTAAAACGTATGAGAAGGTCAGCTCATGTGTTAGAGGGGAGGGGCCTGTTTAAGGAGACGGTCTACGTACGCATTCCTTCTCCCACTTGTGCTGCGTGTCCGACACCATGCCCTGCATGCGCTGCTCCATGCGCTTCTTGTCCACGTGCTCCCGCTTCAGCCGCTGCTCGCGCGTCTCCAGCTCCTGCTGCAGGGACCGCTTGTCCACCTCGTAGATGTTGGTGGTCTTCTGCAGCACCTCGATCTGGGTCCAGGGACACACGTCGTTAGACCCCCAAACGCACTTTGAACCAAGGTGGGGATTTAGGGTCCCGGCAAGTAATACGTACAGGACAGTCAGCCGAATGAGAAAATGTTGAAACACATTGAATTCACTTGTTCCCCGCAAAAATACGTTGGGTACTCAAGTGTCCTGATAAGTTAGTTACACACTAGAACTAGTTATGGCTAGTTGTGACATGATGGTGCTCAGATGAGACAATTGCAGACTTCTAGCTGCTCTTGTAGAAAACAACCTTTTTGGTTAAATGACTAGTTTAAGTATCCATTTCATTAGTATCCATATACACCTGCTTTCTCGGCTGAGATCACACAACAACAACCCATTATTAAAAAGGGACTTTCCCAATAGTTTGTCTTCGCACCTTGTACTCTTGCATCTTGGTCTTTTTTTCCAAGCGCTCCATGTCAGCCTTCTGGCTCTGAATGACCCGGTCCTTCTCGGCCAGCTTGCCGTTCTGCTTGTTGATGAAGTCCTCCTTGTTGAAGAGGTTGCCGTCCAGCTCCTTGAGGGAGGACCTCATCACGTTGGCTGAGGAGCGAAGGATCAGTGAGTGAAGGGGCTGCCAACAGACCCGGGGAGACGTGTACACACCAGCGCCCACGGCCCTCTGAGCCCACCTGCTTGTTTGTACTCGTCGATGATCATCTGCCTGATCCGCTGCCTCTTCTCCAGCGCCTCGATGACCCGGGGCAGGGTGGTGTCGTCGTGGGGGTCCGTCAGCTCACAGCAGGGGAGCGGGGGCATGCTGTGCAGCAGTTGGCCCAGGGTGGCCGTGAAGTCTGGTCGACAGGACGACAACAAACGTTACCTCTCTCGCCTGCCCGGACTGCCTCCGTCTCTCTTCTCATTGTCGTTATGTTTCTCGTGCTTGCTGCCTTATTCCGAGTTGACTTTGCCCTATATGCTTTAAATCTGACCAAACAGCGTTTTGAGTGTATCAAGTAGTTGTTGTTTTTTATATCATCAACAACCAATTTAACGTCCCGATAAACGAGATGAAGACACAAAATGACTGAGAGACCTAGGGTCTAGTCAGGGTGCTTATCCTTGACGCCCTCAAGGTATTTATGTATATCCTAGTTCCGGAATATAAAACTCAACCACAAAGTGCCGCGGCGGTCACCTCGATCTGCTGGGCCGCGCTCGTCCAGCCTGCGGGCGGGGTCGTCTTTGGAGGCCTGGTTCCTCTGCCGCCGGCCCGCAGCGAAGCCGCACACGGGCCTGTCGGCCGGCCGCGCCACCTCCACCTCCTGGGTCATCTCCGCAAAGCGCATCACCAGCTGTGCATACGACAGGACATCAGAATGAAACGCGTGCAGCGAGAACGTGGCAAAGGGAAGGAGGAGGAAGGGATGGACGTTACCATGGTTTCCTCAAAGTCTTCCGCTTTCGGATTGATGCACACGATCATTCTGACTTTGCCTTCTCCGTCAAAGTAGTTTTTAAAGAGGTGGGTGACTTTGGAGTCCCTATAGGGAACCATCTGTAGGGGGCAGACAAACAGAAATAAACATAAACACACATACACACAGAAGTATGGCTGCTCAGAGGCATCGCTACAAATACCAACCTTGTTTGTGCCACACATCTGGTTCTCCCGCAAGACTTCAATACACGTCCTCAGAGTCATCAAGGACTGGTTGATGTTACCTGCAAATCACAGAGTTTTAACAACGCTGCCTACATCATCGTCCGTCCCCCCCCCCCCCAGAATGGAGTGGCCAGTCGGTTCAGGAGGAACGGTACCGGCTTCGCGGAGACGGTTGCCATCGGCCCGGGTCCTGCTGGTGCGCTCGCTGCCGGCCAGGTCAACCAGGCACAGCTGGCTCACCGCCACCTGACTCTTATCCTGGACAGAGACACGGGGGCCGTCAACATCAGACAACATTCTCAGCACCCACTCTCACGAGGCACGCGGGCCGAACGGAAAGGGGACGAGGGGGTGTCGGGACGCGGGCTCACCTGGAGGATGTTGTCCCCGTCGGCGTCCAGCGGCGCCTGGGCCAGTTTGATGATGAAGACGCTGTGGGAGCGGCTGGACTCTTTGTTCAGTTGGGTGTTGGCGATCCTCCTCTTCTTCTGACCTGGGGGCAAAACACACTTTTTTTTTAAAATCACGTGTATTTGCAGACGTGCGGCCGAGCTGGCCTCTTTAAACCGGTTCATTCCTGCCTCTAGCCTGCTCAGAGAGAAGATTCATTCATGTCATTCCCTGGCCAGAGCGCCACCCCGCACGGGGGCAAGGAGCCATGCCAGGTCCGAAACACGGCTCATCACTGCAGTACGAGGGTTTTTTTTTTAATTCAAGTACATTACACATCTGCTCGACTTGCCTCTCCAGAACACCTCAAAGGCCTCCTCGGTAGTTTTGACCTCCACTTCTGTGCATCCAGCAACATACATGTTGTGGTTCTGGTCCTCTCTGAGGATCTTGGACTGCGGTGGTCTGGAGGAGGGAGGAGAGACGAGGACAGGCAGTCAATAGCAGAACCACTTCTCAGGCACTTTCACCCACGAAGTTGATTGATGAGGTACCGAAGCAGGGGAGCAATGGGATAACTTGATTGCAGCCACTGAGCGAGAGAGGTGTCATGCAATGATGAAGGCTGATACTAAAGGAAGGTAGAGATTTGGGGGGATGGGGGGGGCGCTGCCACCATCGGTGTGAAGGAAGCTGATTAAGGTCAACAATAGGGGATGCCATCCAACGGGACATTGCAGCCATCGGTATTGATTTAAAAGCTTTGGTAACAGACAGCTTTTGGACCACAAATGAAGCATTGAGGAATCTGACGAGTCAGAGACACACAGACACACAGGGAGGCTGGTGGGGGGGGGAGGGGGGGGTTCACTGTTCACGTACGTGTCAGTGTTGGGGGTACCTCCATTCCACCTAACAGTGAAAACAAAGATATGTTTCCCGCAACTATGCTACCAAGAAATAAAACTGAATTGACAAAAGTTCACTACAAAATCAGCCTTAAAAATATTTAAAACATTTACACATTGAAGTGTTTTAAATAATAATGAATTTGTTTTTCCAATTGGTTACTATTGCAAGAACCTACTTTGGTCTGATCGGGTCGTAGGGGGTTTCCTCGAGCAGATCGAAGATGTAGTTGTTGTAGATTTCGATGTAGGAGACGAAGACGGCATAGCTGCTGTCCTCGTCCACCCCCTCTGCCCTGCAGGCTTCCTCTGGGTTCATCATGTCCGCAAACTCAGGGTCCACCTTCTGCCTGAACACGTGAATGTGGGGGTTAGACCGGTAGAGGCTCACCGTGGAGCACCAGCGCCCATGCAGCAGGACTCGGGAGTCAACCGTGGCTGGTACCACTACAACACTTTACACCTCATTACTTATGACCACTGCTTTAGTTTCTCAACTTGTTATTACTTACTTTATTTTATTATTAATTATTGTGATCTATTGATGCTGCAACTTAGTTTTACACATTTTTTTAATCTTCATTTAATTTATCTTGTATTGTTGCGGCTATGTGGCTGTTGAGGAACCAAGCCTAAGAATTTTACTCATGTGTACAATAAAATGTAAAAAATAAAATAAAAATAAAAGAGTAACTGGCTCTAATTCTAAGAGTTACCTGGATGAGGGCGTTTTGGGAGCAGAGGGAATGTTGTCCTGCCTCTGGCGTTCCAACAACGCATCGACTTGACTCTGTACATCCAGGCCGTTTTTATCATCCGTCTTGAAGACCTTTGAGGGGGAAAGAAAAAGTCAGAGTTTATATAGAGTTACTATTGCAAAGCACCTTCCATTCCTAAGAACCAAAGCGACACGTTTGAACATTCTTGATTTTGAACCAATATAAAGTTACGCTTAGCGCCTTACAAAGCGTTTGGCCTGGTAGGGGCCGATGCTGTTGAAGATCATGTCAAGGGACCGGGGCAAAAGACCCCCCTGGCCCGGGGAGCCCGTCATCGTGAAGGTTTTACCACTTCCTGTAACTCCGTATGTAAATAACAGCCCTGGAACACAGGAAAAAAATAATAATCATAGATTAAAGTACATTTTATTACGGCACCTGAAAATCAGAACCATTTGGATATTAACAGTGCATTATGCTCATTGATTAGTCGAATACTAATCAAAAAGAAAAAAAAACATTATAGTAGCAGGACATAAAAAAAATCTAAATTATTCCATTATCAAGTCCCTTACCATTTTTGCCACGGACCAGGTCATCCACAAGAGGTTTGGCCACGTCTTCAAACAGTTCCATCTGGGATGTTTGAACGCCATACACTTTCTTAAAGGAGTATTGTGTCTGAAGAACAAAATAGAAGGGGTGTGTTAATATCTCCAGTACCGTTTTCAAATAATACCACTATTTTTCGCATAGTGATACTTAAAGACATGCAGTGTCGTTCACCTCTTTGAACTCTCCATTTCGATTGACCTTGAGCCCATCGGGGGGGTGCAGCTGAACGGTGGAGCTGGAGATCACCTCCACGCAGCATTCCTTATCATCCGCACCTAGAGGTCGCACTCGGCAGTACACCTGGCACGGAGTCACATGCAAGTTAGCCTGGTTTGGTTACAATGTGGACCTCTGATTTTTACCACAGGACCACATATCTTGGCATCCATGTAACAAACACAATGTGTTCACGGCAGCCGCTATCTCGACAATACCATCGAGAGTCACCTGATCGGATTCAGTTCTGTCCAGGCAGTCATGTTGCTGTCAGTCAGACAGTTAAATACAGCCAAACAAGGCAACAACTCAATAACAACGATAGTCTTTGTCCCTCTGTGTCAAAATAAGGGCTATAAAGTAGGACTCACTCCCACTGGGTCTCTCTCGTTGCTGCTCTGCTTCTTCTGAGGTCTGCGGGCGGTTCTCCCCTTCCTGTTAGGAGTGAACATTAAGGACACATTAAGGCTGTACGTCGCCGAAAACGAACGCGTTTCGTTTCAGTCACTGCGTTAAATATAGGATTGAAAATAGTCGAATGTTTGAACAAGAAGAGGTGGTACTCACATCATGTTTGTCGTTTAGCTACGGTCTTGTTTACTCAGCCTCCCGGTACCGCCGCCTAGAACTTAAACATCGTATTTCAAAAAGACCTGGTTCATCCAATCATATTCGACCACTGGCGATCACATGTTTCCGCCGTCATTTCCGGAAAAGAGGTGCGTATTCAACCATATTCAACGGTAGCGCTAGCGCCACCTACCGTGCGCCAGCGGTACCACACACGACATGTTACAAAACAATACATTCATGCACTCACGTGTTGTGCGATTAGGTCCTGGAGCGGGGTGTTCTTCCAGCGAACAACGACACACAGGTAAGCTTGATTTGACATGTGCAAGTTTCTGATTGACTTGATCTTCAAAATCTACTTATAACTGTTTTGTTTTTTTGCACAACGATGCTGACATTCAACAGAGGGAAGAAGAAAAGTAAGATGAAGTGAATCTTTGGTGAGAGCTCCGGGCGCACTATTCCTAAAAAAAAAGTACACAGTATGACGGGGAAGACCACTAAAGCAGGTCTGTATTGCTCGCTCGGCTATAGTGTATACGACCAAAACTATATGCATTATTTAATTACATTTCCTCCAACGACTCCTCTACTACTATTGATCAGGAGCCTACAGGAGAGGCGGGCCCAGAAGCATCTTGCAGTACATTTATAAGACCACTCTGGGCGAAAGTCTCCATTCCCAAATTCGACAGGTAAGATTTATATTCATATATGGTGATTTTTCCAAGGTGACACTGCAGCCTCAGTCACTATCTTGTCGTTTCAGTGCCTCCAGGAACCATTCGTTCGCTCCCTCGAGTCCCACAGTCTCCACCGAACTGCCAGCCCGTTTAACCGCAGAATCACTGCTCTCGAATGGCATCCGACCCACCCCACCACCCTGGCCGTGGGCTCCAAGGGCGGGGACATCATGCTCTGGAACTTCGATGGCCTCAACAAGACCAATTTCATTCAAGGGGTGAGAAAGGCATACACTGTGGTCGTCATTTACAATTCACACGTTGCATATCAGCCTAGACCACTGTGTAGAATAGGGTGACCAGACGTCCCCGGTTTCCGGGGACAGTCCCCGTTTTAGTTTTTCTATGACAAAAAAAACTATATGTTTAGAGGTTTTTACACCGCAGAACCCAAAATGTCCCCGGATTTTGTCTCAGAAATCTGGTCACCTTAGAGATGGGGGTGCTAGAGATAGCAATTGAGAAGGAGCAGTTCCTCTGTGAAAGGATGCATGTGTCTTGTTGTGCCCAGAAAGGAGCTGGAGACTTCATTGGAGGGATGAAGTTCTGTCCGACGGACCTCTCCAAGGTATACACGGCCTCTGGTGACGGCACTCTGTCGCTGCGTAGCTTTGAGCGCTGCACGTCCACCGTCCTGGCTACCACTCAGGACTGTAGCCATGACTACCACGACGTTTGGTGAGCTTTGAGATCAAACACCAAGGCTGTTTTGTTTATGCTGCAAATATCCTCACACATGTAGTGTACTTCCAGAATGACGTGTCACCTGACAGCCCTACTCGGTTAAAACATGGCGACGTCTTCCCTTCCAGTTACTGGTACTGCTGTGTGGACGTGTCTGTCAGCAGACAGATGCTCGTGACTGGAGACAACGTGGGACAGGTGTCGTTACTGAGTCTGGATGGCCAAAAGGTAAAGAACCCCAGAATAAAATATGAACATGTTGTGAGTAAATCCATTGGATTTGTGCCCCTGTAACAATGTCCTCTTTTAGCGATCAAAACACATTCTGTTTGCTTGATCCTAGATTTTTAGCGACAAACTACACAAAGCTAAAGTGACGCACGCAGAGTTCAATCCCCGGTGTGATTGGCTGATGGTGACGGCCTCGGTGGACCGCACGGTCAAACTCTGGGATCTGAGAAACATTAAGGACAAGAAAAGCTTCCTCCATGAGATGCCTCATGACATGGCTGTGAACTCAGGTAGAAAATAGGTACAATTCAAATAAAGATTGACCAGAATAAAATGATTTAACAGAGAAGAGTCCTCGGAGTGATTGGCTTGTAGATGGGTGTGTTTTCTTCTTGATAACTTTCCAGCTCAGATATCTTCTAATGGAGTAAATGGCGGCATTAGAAAACTAACAGTGCAGGACGACTGTATTCATCAAAGCACTGTTGTGTTTTCTCCCACAGCGTACTTCAACCCTTCCGACTGCTCAAAGCTGCTCACCACCGACCAGGGAGACCAGATCCGGGTCTTCTGCTCTTCTGATTGGTCTAGACCACAGCAAGTCATCCGACACCCACACCGGCAATTTCAACATCTCACACCCATCAAAGTGGGCTCCGCCTCCACAAATATCATGTCATGGTTTTAATAATCGCAGTGGCTGTTTACTATTAAGTTACGTAGCAGAAGTTTTTCTCCAAAGCGACTGCATGTCTGGCATACACACGTGTCCTTTATGAACAGCTGGGCGTGAAGGCATCTTACTGTCGGCAGGAAGTTGTAACATTCTGACCACTCATATCTTCATCCACATGTACGCAGGCCACGTGGCACCCCGTGTACGACCTCATCGTGGTTGGCCGCTATCCAAACGATAAAGTCTGCCCCGGGGACGTGAGGAGTGTGGACGTGTATGATGCCAACACAGCCGAGCTGGTGTGTCAGATGCAAGATCCTGGTGCCTCTGGGATCATCCCTGTGAGTATGTTATATAGGTTCAAGAAAGAGCACTGGAATTAAAGTATTTGTAGTAGCGTTTGATTTAATTTTAGAGCATGATCATGGGAAGATACAGGCTGCAGTTTACCAAGCATATGTTCCGTGAGACAACGGGTGTGCATGATGCTCATAAGGAAACGTTCACATCGTGGGCAGTAACGACAAAGGAAACAAAGGTGAGGGGAAGTGACCATCGAGGAGAAGCGAGTGGCGAGGGCTAAAGTCAGCCATGCTGGGAGGGAGAGACCAAGTTAAATTGCAATATACTATGGGTGGAGTGGACATGTCTGCGAGGCTGCCAGACAGTTAAAGGAATCGACACAACAGAGTCAGTAGATTGGCATGGCCTCACTATCAGACTTCGTGGCTTCAGCACAAATGCAAACTACCTCTAGTTCCAAGGAGGATGTATACAAATTCCTTTTTAATTGACTAGTAATAAACCTTGTTTATATAATTCCTATATAATTATATAGTTACGATCAATATCACGACACTTTCGATATCTGTACTTTATTGATGTGTTGCAGGTCAACAAATTCAACCCGAGAGGTGATGTCATAGGCTCTGGAATGGGTGAGTTGAAACTAAAACTTTAAAGCTGAATCCAATTCAGAAACACTTGAGTACGGGGTGCATCAGTACGGCGCTTAATCAGGTGGCCGCGTGCACCGCAGGGGTCAACGTCCTGGTGTGGAAGTGGGACGGCTGCCCGGGCGGCGAGCGCGGCGGGCCGACCGAGGGAGAGGCGTCCAGGGCCACGGGCTCCAGAGGCCAGCGGGGCAGCAGGCCGCCGCGGCCCTCCAGAGATGGGAGATCTGCGGCCGGGGATGCACGGCTTAGGAAGAAGCGGTCTTCCCTGGAGGAGGGAGGGACTAAGACTGTGGCCAAGACCAGGTCCAAGAGCACAGTGAAGGCTAAAGCACTGAGGGGGAAGAAGAAGTAAAGTGTGACCGGGGGAAGACGCTGATTTGTGTTGTTTATTTGTATATAAAGGTACCGGACGTTCTTGTACACGCAATCATTCATGTCGCAGCTCTCTTCAGGGATTGGTCCATTCACTTAAGCCTAAGGTTATACAGGTGAACAAATTCTATGTTTTTATGTTTTTTGTACTGTTGTTAAATAAAAGGTTATTTGATGATTCGATTCTTATTTTTGTTTAGAAAGCACGTTAAAATGTGCGGTGTGTAAGATTAAATCGCTAGCATTGAGGTTGCAAATTGGAACCAACTAAAATTTAATTAACATAGGTAATGCGTCGACTCTCCAAGGGTCAAGTCATAATTACCCTGTATTTTATAAGTATACGTTATAATTGCACAAAATACAAATTGTATACAATACAAATACAATCATGTTAAAAAGAGTGATTGCTCCGCAGTTCCTGAACGGTGACATTTGCCAATCGTTGCAGTATCCCAGCCCAGGCGAGTTGGTCCTCTTCTCTTTCCAGGGTCTTGGCTAAATGAGCAGAGTACACCATACTCAAGACGAGGCTGTCAAACTGGACCAGAGAGTTGGACGTCTGCCTCGGGCCCTTCATTGTGTTCAGCATGGCCTCCACTGAGGGCAGGGTTTTGGGAATATTGTCGTTGATTTGAGCCAGGAAAGCCCGACCCTGCCTCATAGACGCCATCTCTTTATCAAGCAAGACAAAGTTGTTGTCCTGGTCAATCTCAACCCCTCCGAGCAAGCACTGTCAAATAAAAGATGCAATGTCTTTATGTACAAACAGTCAAAAAAAATATGGGTTAAATATCATAGATTAGATTAAATTTCAACACCAGAATGCATTTCAACGCGAGAGAAGCACCTCATATATGAAGTTTGCATCACCGACTGATGTGCTGCTCCGAGGGGTGGCGTATATGAGTGCAGCCACGTCCACTGTTAATAAAATGATGGATTAATTGCAAATATTCAGACCATAATGGCTGCAGATATTACCATAACCTGAAATATTCAAGACATGCGGACTAAAAGCCAGATAATATGAATCGACCCTTACCGTTAAAAATCCGCCCAAACCACAGACATAAAATTATCTGGCAGCAGAATCTACGCATTTTCATCATCTTAATGCCTTTTTCAGTCGGTATAGCCCACAGCTGCACCCCATCCACCACTTCACGCAACTAGACTGAGACGTCCCAGTCCAGACCTGAATGCCGTGCATTTTTTCTCTCTGGAAAAAAAGGACCAGCAGCCAGTTGGCTAAAATGTTTTTTTCTTCACGATTTTTCTTGTAAGATATATCACCTGCTTCTGTTTAAGCATGCATATAGTAGGTCTACTGTGAAGCTCATCGTTATTTCACTGTCAAGAATGTCAGATTGGAAAATGTTGCGCACTTAAATTCCCTCACATAGGCATTGATTTCTATAAAATCCAGAAAATGAGCGCAATGACTCAATTAACTACTTGAGAGCCTCATCTTGGAGCCCATAATGAACATGTTTGATTAGTGACTAATTGGCTGGGAGCTAGGATGTGGCGGGAGCATGAATTGCATCTGTTCCAGGCCAAACTAAAATCCAGACTGCAGTAAGGAGACTCCACCACCAGATGGCGCCAGAAGCCCTCCGCAGCGACTCGATTTACTTCCGGGTAAAAGTTCAAATATCTATGAATGATAAGAAGTGAAGAAAAGGTAAATAAGAAATATTTATAGTTCACCGTGTACACCACTACCATTTTCCTCATGAATAGGAAATTATTAAATGCCAAACAATCTATTGACTGGCATCATATTAAATCATTTTGCAGGCCGTCAGCGTTTGCTGTCTTATCTAAACGAACGCTACCACTAGCCCTGCGCCGTTAGCTGCACGCAGCAGGTACTCTGGAACAGGCTCGGTACAATCACATGTATTCTGTTTGGTTGTGTGCACATGTACGCAATCCATTAAACCTCACCTTCCACCAAATCAACTCTCGCCAAAATCATGAACAACAAATGATTTATAGGAACTTGGTATACTATGTAGCAGACGAGTTAAAATGAGCAATATGCATGCGTTTGAGAATGTGTCTATATGTGCGTGTGGTCCCTTTTTGTATGTAGAGACAATAATAGCTATTCTCCTCCATAACCCTCAGGCGAATATTCGTGATGGAGTCCACTGAGGAGAGTGGCCTCAGTGTGGGGGGCTCGGTAGGAGAGGAGAACTACTTCCTGGGGTACACCTTCACGGACCGCTCCCACTCCAGCCGTGTGGTGAAGAGCATCATGGACCTGTGCCTGGAGGACGGCCTGTTTGCGGACGTCACCATCAACGTGGACGGCAGAGAGTTCCAGCTGCACCGCCTGGTTCTGTCCGCCCAGAGCAGCTTCTTCCGCTCCATGTTCACCTCCAACCTCAAGGAGTCCCACAACCGCAGCATAGAGCTGAAGGGCGTCAGTGCCACCGTCTTCCAGCTGCTGGTGGACTACATCTACCACGGCACCATCAAGCTGAGGGTGGAGGACCTGCAGGACACCTACGAGATGGCGGACATGTACCAGCTGACAGCGCTCTTTGAGGAGTGCTCCAGGTTTCTCTCACGGACGGTTGAGGTCAAGAACTGCCTACAGGTGATTGATTTTGTTCCCCATTGGTGGCTCTAGGCAGTATTGACTGCTTGGTGGGGTGGGGGAGGACAGGGTAGTCTAGAGGTTAGGGTGTTTGACTCCCAGCCAAAAGGAGAAAGTTGCCTACCTGCTTCTTCACAACAATGAATCCAGAATTCACTTCTAAATGATTTGTTAGTAGAATAACCACAGTGTGGCCTGTCTCATGGTGATCTGGCTACAGGTGATGTGGCTTGCAGACAGACACAGTGACCAGGAGCTGTACACTGCTGCCAAGCACTGTGCCAAGATCCACCTGGTCCAGCTGAATCAGACCGAGGAGTTCCTCAATTTGCCTCTCTGTCTTCTCTTGGACATAATTAAAGGTATTCCTCCAGTTCTCCTATCAAATGGAATAATGTAATAGTCTTGATGCCCATTTTGTTGACTAATCCTATTTTATGAACTCAAATCACTCTTTTTGCGCTGCAGACGGTGTTCCGAGCTCCCAGAACCCAAAAGTGGCGATCGACTCCTGGATAAACCACAACAAGGTGGAGAGAGAGGAGTTTTCCTGTGTCCTTCGGGAGAATCTCAAGGTAAACAAACAATCTCCTTTAATGGGCGTTCCTCTCCGTAAGGTAAACTGTGTTTGCGTGTCTTAACACGTGATTCCGTCTGCAGGAGATCGGCGAGAAGGTCCACATCTACCTGATCGGCAAGGAGGAGACGCGGACGCACTCGCTGGCCGTCTCCCTGCACTGCGACGAGGACGACAGCGTGAGCGTGAGCGGCCAGAACAGCCTGTGCCACCAGATCACGGCGGCGTGCAAGCACGGCGGCGACCTGTACGTGGTGGGCGGCTCCATCCCGCGCCGCATGTGGAAGTGCAACATGCACACCATGGACTGGGAGCGCTGCGCCCCGCTGCCCCGCGACCGCCTCCACCACACCATGGTGTCGGTGCCCGGCGAGGACGCCATCTACTCGCTGGGCGGGAAGACCCTGCAGGACACGCTGTCCAACGCCGTCATCTACTACACGGTGAAGGACAACATGTGGACGGAGAGCAGCCAGCTGGACACGGCCGTGTCCGGCGCGGCGGGGGTCAACCTGGGGGGCACCATCTACCTGCTGGGCGGCGAGGAGAACGACATGGACTTCTTCACGAAGCCGTCGCGCCTCATCCAGTGCTTCAACACGGCGACGCACAAGTGCCAGATCAAGCCCTACATGCTGCCGTTCGCCGGCTGCATGCACGCGGCGGCCCACATGGACGTGATCTTCGTGGTGGCGGAGGGGGACTCCCTGGTGTGCTACAACCCCCTGCTGGAGAGCTTCACGCGCCTGCGCTTCCCCGAGGTGTGGAGCTCGGTGCCGTCGCTGTGGAAGGTGGCCAGCTGCAACGGGAGCATCTACGTCTTCAGGGACAAGTGCAAGAAGGGGGACGCCAACACGCTGAAGTTCAACCCCGCCACGTCGGTGGTGTCGGTCATCAGAGGCATCAAGATCCTGCTCACGAACTGGCAGTTTGTGCTGGCTTGAAAAAAAACAAGAATGAAAGAGTATGGCATCAGCACGGCTGCTCGATTACAAGGACTGTGTGTTCAGAGCCCGCACGTCAACAACCTGCTCCCGGCCTGGTTTGAGATGATACTCCATTGATGCTCGACAATGCGAATAGATATGTAAATCAATAATAATGTGCTGGTGTGAAAAGTCAGTCAACAAGGTATAAAACCCCACAGTTGTAACAAGCAACGTCTGATAACTTCACCCCGGTATTCTGGGGTTTCCTGTCATTAAGAGACAATGGTCTCAATAGAGCAGTCTCCAGTCAAGTCTGGGTCTCAATGTCTAAGGCTTTCCAACAACAACAACAACAACAACAACAACAACAACAAACGCTTGTGACCAACATTTTAGTAACCATTCATTTCTGACACTGCAAACTTGCGCAGGATCAAAGTGTGTTTTAAATGTTCGGGGAAAACATTTTGATTGAAGCATGTTAATAATTTCCAATTCTTTCATGCATGTTCTGTTCTGGAATTATAGACGTTGGTGATACTGTTACATCATAATGATTTCAGCTTTCCACTTCCTCAGTTCTCATTCCCAGCAGGGTCTTTGAGGAAGGGTGAACACCCTCTGCACGCACAGAGACTTTACAATTGCCGAACAAACCCAGAGGGTTGTGGACCACTTTCATAATATTGTGATGTTGTTTTGGCTGATCTCTGCTTTCAGGATGTTGTATTCTAGCTAAATTAGACAGCAGCACACACATTTTCTGTAGGACTCGGACGACAGCTTGACATGACGCCAATGTTTTTACTGTGGTTAGGGATCCGCTAAACTGTATAAAACATCATGATTGGCAACAGACTATTTCCACAATCCGGACTGTTCGAAAAGAAAATGAGCACAGGGGTGGATGGCTTTGTTAACAGAGTAGGCTGTGTGTTTGTGCAGCTGGTTGGTGTACCACTCCATCATTCTCCAGTCTCAATCCTCCAATGCCGTTCTTGTCATTGTCTACTGGGCCTGTATTTCAACGTGTCTTATTTTTGCTCTAGAATGGACAACACAAATATTGCTCCAGAATGATAACTAACGTACCGGTTGTCTTGCTTTCAGCGCCATTGGGTATGGGATATTGTTTTGTGTTCATGAATAGATGGGTTCAATATGAAAAATTATGTGGAACATAGAAAATGCTGCATTTGTTATTGTAATAAGAAGCCTATTGATATATTGTTACAGTACATCTTCCACATCCACTTCATTCTGTGCAACTGCTCATGTAGTATTTGTTAATCTCCATGAATTTCTTGAAGTTTGAAGATTGAAGTTATTAAAGATAAAACAAAAAACCTTTTTGTTTTGATACCTGGACCCTCTGCTGTAGTATGAGTATGTTACACGTCCCACTCTAGTTTGGTAATCTAATAATTATTCTAAAGATACCAATCTGAAATACTGGTCTGGGGTAATGGCCAAAGCCACTGGATTGGAACAAATGTTGTAATCTGACCCAGTGAAGGGACCCGGACTGAGCACTGCTGAATCATTGGATCACAGCCCTCGGTGCATGAGCATAGCTGAGTGGTTGAGTAGAAGCAGCTGAGTCATTGTTGCTCATGAAACATTTATGAAACATGAACTGTTAGCCATTATATATTCAGTCGGTATGGACAGACATTAAGGTTACCTTAAATTGCACCTAGTGTCTCTGGGGCCGCACACAGACAGGAGACACGACTCCTGAAAGATTTATGGTGGCAGCGCCCATGGATCTTGTGAATAGCAAGGTGCTAAAAAGGCCTATTTGTATCCCTGTGGAGGGTAACAGGGGTCGTGCAGCAGAGGAAGCTATACTAGAGGGGCTAAAGCCCTGATCCCATTGATGTGTTGCAAGAGGTTGTGCAGCTGAAACCCAAGACCAGTAACATGAGGGACTTTGTGAACTATTCTAAGCATCAGTTGCTGACGCCGTGGCCAGTGGTGGGTGTGGTGGTGGTGGGGGTAATGAGACCCACATCCGCCTCCATTAGGAGCCCCAATGGGAACAGCCAGCCACCGTGAGGCATGGCTAGACAAGTAGTCTCTCAATCTTTCAAAGAGGGACCAAAAAAAAATTAGTCCCATTGCCCGACTAATCTCCCAGCAGCACCAGCGCCTCGCAGCAAAAGATGTAGTCTGGGCTCTGACCACTCGCTGTGCGCCGGTCTGCCCGGGGAGATCGTTGTGGGGAAATTTCCGAAGGCGTCTATTGTGACCTTGGGAGCGCTTAGTTGAGGACAGAGCAGAATTTCTGAAGGCACACATGGTCTGGAGTGACAAGGCCATCTGCTGTAGAGCCAGCTCTGCCCCGGTGGTGGAGGGTTAGGGAGGGGAGGGGCGGTGGACTGCAGGGGTGCAGAGAATTCCTCTCGATGGGGTGTGGAGGGAGTAGATATTCTGGGATAGCGCTGGCAGCACACCGCGGAGAAACGTGTTTCTTTGGCGTTTTTTCGAGCTGAAATCCAAGGAAGAATTTGTGAAGTCCTTCAAGTGAGGTGGGATTCCTTGAATGGGCTGAGGAATAAGTTATTTTCCCCCTGCACACCCACCACAAGTCTCCACAAAGTCATTTGGCGACAATGCTCTCAGATTGTTGCTCTTTAACCACGGTGGATCTAGTTTCCTTCGTATCGGGGCTCAGTCGGCGCTGAGACCCGCACCCGGTGGGCCTCTAGGCACCGGCCACTTTAGACCGTCCTCTTCAAGCGGTGGTCGCTGGGAACCGTTCTGTGAACAGCAGGGATTTACTCGCTTGCTGCCTCGCTGCTGAAAGTGCGCGACTCAAACGGATGAATATTTTTATGAGGCATCTTGTAGCAGAGATGGGCCAGGACCAAACCAAGCAGCAGATAGAGAAGGGCCTAAAGCTGTACCAGTCCAATCAGACAGAGAAGGCTCTAGATGTCTGGACCAAAGTCTTGGAGAAGACTTCGGATCCTGGAGGGAAATTCCGTGTGTTGGGGTGTTTGATAACCGCCCACTCAGAAATGGGGAAATATAAACAGATGCTCAAGGTATGAGTTCCTACCCAACGCATTATGAAACCATTGTTGCATCATGGTTTTTTTTGTTGAATAATGTATTTTTTGCCTCATTTTGTTCCTTGTTTTTAGTTCTGCATTTCATTTTGATAGAGGTTTAACATGATCACTGTTTAATGTGATCAGTGTGTAGAGAATTTTGGCACGCATTTTTACTCAGTTTCATTTCATGTTGTCTCGCTCATATTTCACACATAATTTGAATAATTGACCGGTATACAGTTTCCAGAGGCATCTTGGTTATGCAACCAGTGGTGGGAATGTGTACGAGGTAGCTATTTGATGCTGGGATGCTACTGTAATTTTATATGTCATCATCTCTGCGAGAGAGATACAGTTCAACGTCTCCCCTTGCAGCATGTTAAGAACGTGTAAATGGTTACGAAAAAAGGCTGAGATCAAAGGTTACTACTTTGTAACTCTCAAAACCTCTCTGCATAATCATACTCTCCATGTATGGCTTTTAAAATTAGCTTCATCCAATGAAACCATCAGCATAAGTTATACAATAACTCAAAAAAAAAACTCAATAACTAAAAAGCTACAGACCACTAGTACTACATCTCAATTTGAAACAAAACCTGCAGTCAAGTCAACTTTTATGTAACAGGCATAAAGCTAATGTCATGAATCAGTGTTTCTTGTCATTGCATTGAACAATACCCTAAAATTTCTTTAAAAATGGATTAGTCTGTCCAAGAATCCTGACGTTCCTCCAATAACGCGTACCCTGTGCCCTCTGGTCTGTACAGTACGCCCTAGCCCAGATAGACACCGCCAGGGAGATGGAGGACCCCGACTACCTGACGGAGGGCTACCTGAACCTGGCCCGCAGCAACGAGAAGCTCTGTGACTACCAGAAGACTGTGTCCTACTGTAAAACGTGCCTGGACATGCAGGGGACCACCGTCAGCCTCCAGCTCAACGGACAGGTGTGCCTGAGCATGGGCAACGCTTTCCTGGGTCTCAGCGTGTTCCAGAAGGCCCTGGAGAGCTACGAAAAAGCCCTGCGCTACGCACACAACAACGACGACAAGATGCTGGAGTGCAGGGTGTGCTGCAGTCTAGGGAACTTCTACGTTCACCTCAAGGTAGGCAGCGGGGTTGCAGTTCTGAGTTGTGTAAAGAAGGCATTTGACCACCAGGACTAAATACGCAATCATGTACGTTACATAAAACTGTTTAGTGAACAGTGGATGGAAAGCCTGGCATTTAGACCTGTTGACCATTTATTTTAATATAATAGTTATTTTGATTTCATGTGCAGAAAGAAACTTAAATGCTTGATTATTCACCATCCAAAACGTCTCCAGGCAAAGTGGATGGAATCAAAGAGATGATCAGATCTTAAATCAGATTAGAGAATGAGTCACTATTCATGTGACCACGGTTTGTGTGTGATCATATGGCATCAAAACAAAGCGTATGAATAATCAGAACGTGGAGTACTATGTGTTGTAAGCCAGGTTGCCTGAGAGAGATTGGCTGCTTAGTAGAAGCACAGAGATTTGTATAACTAATCCCTTGGCTTCCTGGGGAAGGATTGGTTTCAATGGGAGCGTGATGAGGTGGTGTTCAAAGAATGGACTCCTATCACATTACTCAATGAAAACAAAAAATAGAATATGCCAGAGTCTGGATATGAAACATCTGAAACTCAGGAATAATCACAACTGTCCTGGGGGCGATTTAGCGCTCAACGTGGGTCGTTGACTCTGAAAGGTCTGGCCCGGCGGTGCTACACAGTACACACTGTCGCTCCAGTTGTCTCACTCCTGACCACCCCCCACCCCCCCCGTGTGTGTGTCCAACAGGACTACGAGAAAGCCCTGTTCTTCCCCTGTAAAGCCGCAGAACTGGTCAACGACTACGGCAAAGGCTGGAGCCTGAAGTACCGCGCCATGAGCCAGTACCACATGTCGGTGGCGTACAGGAAGCTCGACCGCCTGCCAGACGCCATGGAGTGCTGTGAGGTGCGTGCCGTTTGTCTCCATAAAGTGGTGCCCGTTCTGCGTTCGCAGGCAACGTCTTTCTTTTAATGCAATGCAAACCGATCCGACTGTGGATGAGGAAGAACTGTGTTTGTTTTGTGTGCGCTGTTTGGTCTTTAGTGTTTTCAGGCGTATAGTGTGTACTGTACTGATGTCATTGGCTGTGTGGGTGTGTGGAGGAATGCACTGCGGGGAGATCACGGAGTGGGCCTAGTGACAGGTGCAGATGACAGTTGAAACCAGTGTCTCCGACCCTGACTGAAGTATGTCCGCGGAGGTGCCAGTTTTAAAGTGTTAATGAACAGATTAGCTTTTGTCTTCTGGCTGGGGTCTAAGTATGTACACGGTGACAAACATGACTTCATGTTCAGAAGTGTTAGTATAGTGACAGGATACAGGCCTACACGGTCCCTTTCAAATGTGTTTTTATGCAGTTAGTGCTGCTAGACATTATTGGAAAAGTCGGGAAAGATTTGTTGCGTTTGAGCTTTTAACTCTTGTCCAGTTTTGACTCACACTCGACTCAAATGGATCCTCTGGGCTGAAACCATGAAATGAGAATGTGTATATATAACAGAGTACAAATCTCACCAAGATTTAAAATATATATTAATATTGATAAAGGTTATTCAATACTGAATGACAAATCAAGACTGGTTGGGTTGGGTTATTGGTTGGGCTGTAGAGCTAACGGTCATTTAATTGTTTAGCAGTATGAGACCAAATGTTCCCCGGCCTCTAGTAAAATAAACATAAAAAAACCAGAAGCAGGTGAAATAAGTCCACGTTTAGATTCCATTAGAGTGAGGGACATGTGTTGACCAAGTGTACTCACAGTCCCAACACAGTGGGCCAACTCCGTCCTCTGTCCTGTCCAATACAAAGCTCTATAATATAATATAAAGGAATAGAGGAAAACAGTTAATCTGATTATTATATATAAAATAAACTCAATAAGTGAATAGATGTAGTTAAGTTAGTTGTGTGTTAAGTGTTTTTAGGCTTTCGACTTGTATGATTATCGCGTTTGATTTCCATGTTTCCTGTGTCAAGCTGCTGGTATCCAGTCTCCAGTGTGCCACGTGGCTATACAGGTGGGACTGATTACAAGGTGGCTCCTTGATGCGTAGTAGCCTTCAATCTGCCCTCTTCCTCCAGGAGTCTATGAAGATCGCTCTGCAGCACGGCGACCGCCCTCTGCAGGCTTTGTGCTTGCTCAACTTTGCTGACATCCACCGCTGTAGGAAAGACGCTGATGTAAGCCGTCACCGTGTGTTGTGAACGATGCTTTAGGTGCTGACCTTCAGCGGTTACAGCTTTATGTACACTTTAGATACATTTATAATAAGTCCTATTTCAATTGTCACTCCTCTTCCTAATGTCCAGAAAGCGTTCCCTCGCTACGAGTCGGCGATGTGCATCATGACGGAGATCGGGAACCGTCTGGGACAAGCACAGATCTACCTGGGCGTGGCAAAGTGCTGGCTCCTGCAGAAGGATCTGGACAAGGTGCGCTCATCTAAGGCCGATGTCTTGTTAATCGTTTCAATACACTGTCGTCTGGACCTGTGAACACCTAGGACACGACAGTAAATAAATGACCCATCTCTTCCTCTTCCTCAGGCTCAGGAATCTCTGCATCGAGCCGAGGAGTTGGCAGAGGAATTGGGAAACAAGGTATTTGGAGTGAATTGAAGTCGAAATGTAAAAAAAAATGTATCCACACAAAAGATACGTCGTGAACGCAGAATGTAAATGATAAACACAACAGACAGTCTCAAAGTTGACTTATTGTGCTTAAAAGATGTATCCACATACAAAAAAATAAGTCGTGAACGCAGAACGTAAATGATAAACACAACAGACAGTCTCAAAGTTGACTTATCGTGCTGACTTATCATCGAGTGCGTCCCCCCACCTCCTCTCTCCTCCCTCCGCCCCATCTCCAGCTGTGCACCCTGAAGGTGTGCTGCCTGAGCGAGGGGATGTTCCGCAGCCGGGGCCAGGGCGAGCAGCTGCGGCAGCAGGTGGTCAAGCTGCTGCAGTGCGTGGAGGAGCTGGAGCTCTACTGCGGGATGTGCGGGGAGTCCATCGGCGAGAGGGACCAACAGCTGCAGGCCCTGCCCTGCTCGCACATCTTCCACCTCAAGTCAGTGCTCCGCTCATCTCATCTCCGTTATCCGTCAGGTTCACGAGCGATGGATTCATTGGCTGCATTTTCTCTCCACACCCACACCTGACCCGATACGTTTTCAGGAATATCTTAACGTCTCTGCCGAACACCGCAAACTAAGTGATTTGAATAATTAGTCATGCCCCATCTCAGCACATCTTTGTTATATCTCTTAAGTACATTTTAGGCCCTACAAAGATGATTCTAACTACGATTTTCTGTAGTCATTTTTGGAATTCTCTGTAGCAACTACAATTGTGATAATCAGCATTCAGTGTCCTCAGACTCAATTGTTAATGGCTTTGGATGCTGCTAAATGTACAAATGTACGCACTAACACTGAGGCCGTGTCCCCTCCCTGCAGATGCCTGCAGACCAACGGGACACGGGGCTGCCCTAAATGCCGCCAATCCTCTATGAAGCCCGGGTTTGTTTGACCCGCGTGCCGGGACCTTCCCCATAAGCACGCGTTGGGTCTGCGAGACATCAACCACACACAGAGAGCTCCAGCCGGGTACGCTAGACTCTTCTTACCCAGCAGGTGGTTCAACGTCCGGACGGCCTGGAGATGTGGACACCGCTACACCCGGGTACGAGGAGAACCTGCTCCTGTTCCACTGTTGGCCGGGCAGGGTGCTTAACAGAACTAGGCTGGGTTTTGAGGGACAGCGCTAAGGAGTCAACAGTCCTTAGCGGATATTTAGAGATGCCGGTCTCTGAGCCACAGCTTACTTGGCATTAGGAGAGATGGAGGAGTAAGAATTTCACATTAAAAGTTCTAGTGGTAGAATGAAGCCCTTGTTGTATCTGATCGCTGACCATCGTTTTGAAAATACAATCATAAGGACACACAGAGGAATCCTGCCCGCAATGTGGTTCACTATTACGCCAATAGATATTTGATTGTTTGTTGGGAAATTCAAGCATAATGTGTGTGCCATACATGAAACAGTTGCCGGATAAAAGAGAATTATTCTGTGGGTAGTCTTTGTTATGTTTACTTAAAATGTGCTCCTGCATTTATAATCATATTTATATTTTTGTGGAGAACACATGCAATATCAGTATTACTATTACATCTATGTATATATATAAATATATATATATTTGATATAGGCCTACGTGTGTATATAATGTTACTTTTTGAGAAAAGTTAGATTTATCTAGTGTTTTGTCAAACTAACTGTAATATCTTAACAGATACAGAAAACGAGTACGTCTTTACAGAGCAGGGATACAGAGCTGTTTTCCTTATCTTAATGATAAAGCAACAAGTTCAACACACATTGTGTTAATCACATACATACATATTGTATTCACTGGTTATTAATGGGAAGGTATCTCTTTTAAAATAGACCATCTGGAAATGTGTCGAAAGATTGTTGAAGAAGGTCAACCTTGATATGGGGAAACAATCTTATCTGACCAATTATTTGCATGTGGAATATTATTTTCAGAACAGCTATTTATTCTCACGAGCAACGCGGTGGTGCTCTGGTATTTGTAGCTGTACACATTATGTAAATATAGAGGGACTGGTCATATTTTGTTTGTTGGCAGCTTTCTTGGAAATGAATATCAGACCCTTTTTCACAGGTCGTCAATAGGGTAAAGTAACTTCCGGTTCCGGTAATTTTAACATTAGGTTGGTTTATTTACGTCTGTCGCAGCACCAGCATGCTCAATATATATTACTGTGTCTATACTGGTGCCATGCCAGACCTAAATCAAACAGACCCCTTGTTAATGAGCTACACCTGTGCATTTCCTACTGTGAAAAGGGTCTTGCATTTCAAATGCAGAGCCTAACTTTTGTCAGGGATGCAGGGGGGATTTTTGACTTCCTCGATCATTATTGCAATGATGAGCAACGATGTGGCATTGCAGGCACAGTAATCATTCTGTTTCCAAACATTTTATTGACTTTATTTCACGGAACAGAGACGTTCTTCAGGAAGATGTTATCGCCTGGAAGTCCTTGAATGGACTTAAGATGCAATTTTCCAGTCTGATAATCTAATGGTTGATATTAAGCTCATTTCAGCGTGGATTCATGTAAAAATGTAAGAGTTGTTGATTTTATTTTGACTGCCCTGATCTCTTAGGTGTTGATGTTTATATAATACACATTTAACATAACATGCTTGCAAGAACAACCAACAATGTATGGTTCAAACCAAAACTACCTCCGTTTCTCAGACTCCCTCCTCAGAGGATGAATGCAGCATAACAATGGATGGACATTTTTATTTATATACAAAATATTTGTATTAAATCAGCATGCTTCATAGTTGATTTAATAATGACCGTCTTCATTATTGGTCTGAGATGTACTGTTGTGTTATCATTATCTTAGTCAGGATTGTTCCATTTGTTGAACATACTTTTGCCATTCAATGAGAATGCGTCATCATTTGTAACACGTGTCGAAAGGTCTTTGTGGGTTTCAAACTAAGTTAGTTGCAAAAACTAGAAATGTATCATGTACTACGCATACACTGTATAATAGCCATTATGCCATTTGTTATTGTGAATAAAGATTTTTTGTTTGTTTGTTGCAAGTGTCAGAAGTAGTGATTGGACCGTTAATCTAACGGACCACGGGCCCACAGCGCCGGGCAGGCGCTTCAGCAGCGATGGCTTCACACTCACAGTGGTATGCCCCGAGCTTTTCAGCCCCCTGGTCCTACTGAAATGGGGCCCATAACTCTTGCCCAGTTTGTTTACAGAAATCTCAGAGAATGTAAAGGATGTGAACAATGCCCTCTGTGGCACATTGTCTGTCGCTGAGAGGCCTCCTGACAATGTCCACCTAAAGATAGACAGAGCCACGTTTCAAGAGCAAAAGGACACGCAGTAATGTTCCCCCTGTTGTCATGGATGTAGACGCCTGAGGCCCCATAGACATGGGATGGGAGTGAATTAACTACCGGGTTACAATCATCTAGTACTACAACTGTAACCTTGAAGTACAGAGCCCCTTCTCTGTAAAGTTAACACGTATAAATGAGGTTTCACTTTGACAATTGTCCCTGGCATTATTTTTGGAAATTATGATTTGAAATGGTTAATGTTGGTAAACATGGTCAATATAATTAGCACAGAAGGATTCAAACTTAGCCTGTATTGCAGTGGTTGTCAAACTTTTTCTACTCGTGTACCCCCTCCAAGATATTTCTTTAGTCGAGTAACCCCTTCACCGGCTCAAAAAAAAAGAACATAAATAATGTTGGGTTCAAAGTTGGAGCTTGTGTTCACTGGTGCCATCTTTTATTTTGTAAATCTTATCCCACATGTATTCTTATTACATTTTAAACAAGCACAACTAATTACTTTTCTCTTTGCTTTTGAGTTTCCTTTTAGATTCCATGTCCTTGAGTTTTGAGTCCAGCTTACGTTGCAAATAGGCCTTCTTGTTGGGATCCATGGAAGTGTCCTTTTTCCCACTTCCAGAATACAGAACGCCTTCCCTGCTGATCCTCATGCGGGCGTGGGCCTTGGCCTTGTCCCCACAGCCATGAACCTACAAGTTCACAGCAGAGTTACTCACACACGCATCACATACAGAAACACATTTCCAAACAGTACAGTAAACGCCATCAATGTGTTCTTGCTTTTCATTCTGACCCTATAGACAGGACTGCCCTCTAGTTATTCCCCAAAGTCTGTGTTTTAGCAGAATATCCCGATTCAGAAAGTGATGAACCTGCCATGTTTGTCCTAGGTCTCTGCCTCTGGATAGTTCTGATTGAGATGATCGAGTCAAAACATCGAGAACGGCTTTGACTTTCAGAAACTGGAAGTTCAATCTCCGCGACAACATCTCACTAAACGGTCTGTGCGTACGTTCCCGTGTCAGGCCATCGCACACATTGCTCCACAAAAAAAAACACATTTGAGCAAATCTTGTTTGTGCAGCTATGTACGGTATTCCCTGAAAGGCTGAAAGTGTGCCAAAGCAATCAACAAGCAGTCCTTGGTAGTGCTCCTGCGTGGGTCTCACCTCTGGTACATGGTGGCCCAGACAGAACTGTCGGTTGCAGAAGGGGCAGAGCTGGCCGAGCACGCGCACGGACGCCTTGCACTTGACCAGACTGCACACGCTCTCCGCCTTCATCACCGCCGATATCAGCGCGTCAAAGTCGTCCCCGGCGCCCGCCGCCGCCGCCAGGTCACAGACCCCGGCTTTGGTGCGGCTCTTTCCTGGAAAGGAGGCATGGACGGGTCAACCGAAATATCCCTCCACAGAAACATGGGAACTATATTTGATCATACGACCGGTGCCTACCTTTAGCCGGCTTCTTGGCCGTGGGGAGCTTCCCGATCGCGGCCTGAACCTGCCTCTTCTGCTGAGCGGCCTCCTCCCGTCTCTGCTGCTCCCTCTTCATCCTCTCCAGGTGCAGACTCTTAAGATCCCCGAATGGTTGTTGAGAGGAAGCGGCAGCTTGTGGCTCCGACACAGCCTGCTCTTCCTCCTCCTCCTCCTCATCTTCTTCTTCTGGTTCTGGTTGCGTCGGCGGAACCGCCCCCTCCGTCGGTCCGGACCCGGGAGGAGGTCTGGAGACGGTGATGCAGCGTTCTCTCCCCTCTCCTCTGCTCTCGTGTCCCAGCCCGAGCTCCTCGGAGATCTGGTGCACCAGCATGCGGTCGTGGGAGTTGAGAGACGGTGGGAATTGTAGTTCCTCTTGAGAGGGATCCCTTAGGTAAGTCTCCACCTGCTGTCTAATCTCAGCATACCGGGTCTGCGCCTTCAGCTCCTCTTCTGGGGTTAAGATGCGGGGCTTGGTGGCCTTGGCGTGTTGGTTCACAGGGTCTTCTGCGACCTTGGCACCAGCAGGCTTCTTCTGGGTCTTTGGGGTCGCTCTGTCTGCAGCCTGCTGTTTGACCTTCTGCTTGGTGGACGAGGCAGCAGAGGCCCTGGTCTTGTTGCCGTTGTGGCTGCGCGTGTAGTTGAGCGGGACGATGTCCTGGAGGTACTCGAAGGCAGTGCGGACCTCGCCGTGTTCCGTCATGTGACTGACCAGGGACTTGAGGAAGGCGTGACTCTGAACCGTCTGGGAGTCGCAGACCACAGCCAGGTGGCGCCGGGCGCGCGTCACCGCCACGTTGATCCTCCTGTCCTCAGCCAGAAACCCAACCTCACCTACAAACAGAAAACACATGAAGAATAAATGAAAACAATAAAACGTAAATAATAGATAAAACAAACACAAATATGATTTGAGGAATAAACGTGTCGGTATAACATGGATCATTGGGCCCTAGTTAGACGGTCTCAAACGCAGACGTGAAGCGCAAAGTCGAAGTAGCTTTGTGGGCGGTTCTACGGCGCTGTTGCTATTATGACGGCGAGATAAATGAGCTTTGCGCCCGACGCAATTCTAAAATGGGTTGGTCTGAAACCTGTAGGTGTGTTTTGGGCGTAACGTGCAATAAACCAATGAGAGTTCCATCTCCCATCCCCTTTAAGAGCCAGAGCATTTGACTTGACGAGTTGATATTTTGACAGCGCGTTTGCATTCTCCGCTGAGACAGATGCATGACCACATGAATTTCAAACTTCAAATGGCTCAGTTTATGGCCAAATAATAGGCATAATTCACACATGGAATAGCGTTTTCTTCTCCAACTTCAGAAACACTGAGTCGTCATGTAAATTGCGGCAAAGTCACTTAACACATATATGATATGCGGACGCGGTCCTGTGGCCGCAACTGTGGGTCTATTTAATGATATGCGGCAATACATTAACAAACATCGTTTGTTACCAGTATTGTATACATTATCGTTATCAACGTGTTCATAATATGCACGTGTCCCCCCGTTAATATACATCGCCATGGACTGTGTTATGCGTTACGTGTTTAGTTTGCGTGTGTTTAAACAGATGGGTGCACACACACGCGCCAAGCATCACCCGCATTCATTCATTCTTTTAAACAATCACTCGTAGTAAAACTATGTTTTCTCACAATCAAATATTCATCAATCCTGAAAGTTATGGGCTTGTACACGATGTCTGTGTCAAGAAAATATGTGTTTGCAGATGCATTGATTTAAAAGTACAACTTACTGCTGTATCAGCTGTTACACAAGATTTTAAAACAAGATTTTGTTTTGGGAGGCTGGATTATACTTGAGTTTATTATTGTTATTATTATTATTATTTAAATGCATGGCATAGCCTACTCTACTGTGTTCATTCATGCAGCCCCTATGGAAAAAAAATCTTTGACATCATAATATTTAAATCAGCCTAATTGTTTGCATGTTTGTGCTGTGTATAGCCTACGTGTGTGTAAGCGTATGTTGCAGTTCCGACCTTCCATGGCACGTAAAATAGCAACACCAACTGCACAACAATCTGCTAGTGTATTTAGTCAGTTGCGCAATTGCATTGGCGCAATGTTTAGATCGGTAAAATAGCACCAAGTATCATTTGTGCCAGAACACGCCTCTGCTTTTCGCCGACACGCCTCTCCAAGCGCAAGTGTAGTGGCGCCTGGTTGCTGCTGGGGAAAATCAGCTTTACGCCTGGTGCAAACTAGCAACAATACATGCGTCGGTGTAGAAAGTCAATTGCGCTGGGTGCAAGATAGGACCCAGTGTGTTAAATGGCGATGTTATGGATATGGATATACATACTACAGGAACATACTTTATATCAGGCCTTACCTTTTCTGTTGGACCTGACTAGTGTTAACACCACAGCCTCCTTCTCTCTACCCTGAAAGCCGTCCACAGACTTGATCTCCAGGGCTGGATACCGTCCTGAGAGCCTCTGGCGCAGGAGATCCACCTTAAGAAGAATAGGACAAATATAGAAACTTATTACAGTGGGTGTTGGCAATAAGCCATACCCATTAATACATGTATTAACAACCATTAATACATGTATTAACAATTTCAGCTTATTAACCAATAGTAATACATTGTGGTAATTTAAAATAAAAAATGTACGTACTTGTAAATTGTATGGAGCAATGACGGCGATGTCTTGAGGTTTGAGTCCAGCCTCAGTCAAACATTTGATGTGTAGTTCAACAAGGTCAACTTCCCCTAGGAACACATTTTAAAGAATGCGTTAATCCCCACACCGCACAGACATGCACAATACAACGTTTACAACCTATCCCTTCAGCTGACCCTGGTTGCCCTTGGACTGTTCGTCTGTGACCTCCATCTCGCTCAGCCCACAGCCCGCTGTGTCGATGAGGAGCAGGGGGGTGCTCGTCTCCTCAACGCACGCAATTCCTGGCAGATCTCTGTGGGAACAGGAAGAGGATGAATGAACTATTTGAACGTCAGCAGCACAAGACATTCAACCCAACCATCTGAAGGTGCGCCCTCACTTCAGCAGATGCCCCTCCACTGAGCTGTGTGCGGTCAGCCGTCCCTGGTACATCTCCCTGGAGGCCCAGTCCATGATGGCGCGGTGCATGCGGTACTGGACCGTCAGCATGCGGACCACCGAGTCCCCAAACGTCTGGATGAGCCTCTCCATCAGACTGACCGCCAAGCCCTTCGCCGCAGCGCTGCAAGAGACGCAGCATCAGGACCAAAACGCTTAGCAACCATGTAACACAACTCAATGGTTCACTGAGCAACGGTGGTCATCCAGAAAACATCTGATCCGACTTGAACAAAGACAGGGAACACCACCATCGTACGTTTGGGACTTGATGGTGGGGGGGAGCTGCTTGTAGTCCCCAGCCAGGATGCATTTGCGTGCGTTGAGCAGAGAGATCCAGCAGCTGCTCTCCAGGGCCTGGGCACACTCGTCTATCACCACCCAGTCAAAGTGGCCGGGGGGCAGGTGTCTAAGGGGCCCATCGTTGGAGGCCCCTGGGCAAAAGGACACACACGCAAACACACACACACACACGCATGCACGCACACAGCGTAAACGGTCTCAGTTTCTCTCTGTTGTGCTTCAGGACATCAGCTGACTGAGGAGGCCTGTGGTTATTACCTGTGTTGGTTGATAACACCACATCTGCACTCTTCAGCACCTGGCTGATGGCCGTTGCTTCCCTGGTTCGGAGCTCTTTCCGCAGCTCCCCGATCTCTCGTTTGAAACTAAAACGTTCACCTTTATCACGCATCTTCTTCATCCCCATCTGGGAGAGGAGAAAATGGACTAAGTCAGTACATATACACAAACCTTTAAAAATGTTGTATATGACGACGATATTAGAGTGTGGAACATTCTAGCGTACTTACGAAAGCCTTATCCATGTCCTTCCGGATGTCAGCGATGATGTTAGTGTTGTCACTCTTGGCCAGCACAGCGTCCAGAGAGTGCTTCTGTATGGACTCCAGCAGCCGGGCCGGGTGGCCCAGTCTGAGGACCCTCACCTTACAGCGCGCCAGACGCTCCACCAGGTTGTCAACCGCCACGTTGGAGGAGGCACAGCACAGGATCTGGGGAGCCAGGACACACAGCATGTCACACAGAGTCCACGTAACGCTTCAATGGCAAACGGAACTAACGGATGTAAAAAGAAGGGTATAATATTATGATATACCTTTCATTCTCATTCCTATGTAAACAATGAGTTCATAATCCACATTGTGTCAATAACAATGATAACCATTTACCAAAGCAGGGACTGGAACTTGATTTAATAATTGGTTGCTTGTTACATTTAGGAGCAGGCATCTCGTTCTGGGATTGGGGATCGAACCAGGTACCTTTGGGCTGTACGTTAAACAACCTTCTAGACACTACACTATCCTCCCACCTGAGGTGGAGGCGTCTTTACCTCTTAACCCTAACCCTAACCCTAACCGTTAAAACATCTTGATATATACACACACACACACACACACACACACACACACACACACACACACACACACACACACACACACACACACACACACACACACACACACACACACACACACGTGTCAGGTATTTCACAAGAGTATTTCACACCTTGTTTCCTTGTTTAACAGCTTGGAGAATGACCTCCACCACGGTGGTGGTCTTCCCAGTGCCAGGCGGGCCGTGGATCACAGCCACGTCCCTCTGGGACAGAGCAAAAGACACGGCTTCTCTCTGGGAATCATCCAGATCCTGGTTGAAGAAGCCCAGGTCATCTGAGGAGGGGGGACACAAACGCATGCTTAGGTAGGCTATTGGTAAGGGGATATTAAAATCACATTTAATTAATCAATAATAGTTGATGTACTTGTCTGTGACTGGGATCCAGGTTCTGAATATCCAAAGAGAACATTGATCAAGTTTGAAGCTGGTCCGTTGCTGTACCCGTTCAAAGTGTTCAGCGCACTACAAGACAAGACATCCAAGCCAATGAAAACTAACTGTGACAAGGATCTCCTTATTCGGTTGTGTTGCACGTTGAGCAGCCTTTAAAAGCCCCTCACCGTGTCATCCGCTTGTACGTGACATTGTTGGCTAACTTCAGCAGGTTGTACAGCGAGTCGGCTTCAACATTGAAGTCCTCTTGACAGTCCTCAAAGGCTACCGTCACAGATGTTTGGCTCGACTTGGTCACTATCCCAGTCCCGATCTGGGAGCTTGCACTGCATCCGGTGGCACCATACAAACCAACGATGTCCCCTGCAACACATCTCAACGTTTTTACAATCTACAAAATGTGAAACTGTGCTTAAATCAGATGGCTTTCACGAGTATCTTTCTTACCAGGTCCGAAGCCGTTACTTGGAAGGACCGACACCCCCATGTGTTTCCTTGGTTCCAGAACCACTAGCGTCCGGCCGTACAGCCCCGTGGACTGACTTGCTATCTGTAGTTTTAGCAGGCACACTCCTTTGCTTTGGAGGTCCTTCAGAGAGCTGTTCTCCTGCCATACTCTGAGAAGAAGACAGCCAGATGGGTATGGGGTTCACCGTTGTTTTTTATTTGATATTATCCATTGAATTATATTCATGTAAATACCTGGTCTCTTCAACTTCAGCTTCTCTCTCCTCCTGCAGGAGCTCAAGTGTCTTTGACACAAACCGTTCAATTTCCATTTCTCAACTGTAGATGACAGTAAGGAACAACCAATAGTAGAAGATAAACAAAACAAAACAAAACCAGAGACTTGTAGCCTCACTTCAGTGACACCCAGACACCCCAACTCTCCAAGTGGGACACCTAACCTCTGCTCTCCAAATACACCCAAGGGTGTCAATCACTATTGAATGCTCGGTTCAATATTTAACCAAGCACGCAGCTACAGGGAATGTTATATTACAATCTGTCAAATGTTGAGCTAGCTTAAAAACATAACAGCAAGCACCACCTTCACAAACACCCACGTGCGATCCAGTGTAAGTTAGAGCAAAGATAGTTTAATAGATAGATAGATGAGGAAAATAAATGACAACATAATTAAACTACCTGATCGAATGTCAACAGCGACCCATGAGATGCTTCTTCTTTTACTAGTCAAATGGTGCGATCCTATGCGGACGAGAAGCCACACCGCCATCTATCTGCCAATGACACACACGCACACACACACACACACACACACACACACACACACACACACACACACACACACACACACACACACACACACACACACACACACACACACACACACACACGGAACTTTTATTTTGAAGGATACAGGATAGCTGTACTTTCCTTCGACGCGGTGTTCTCTCTCACCACCGAGCTGTCAGTCCAGCTCACCAGAGGTAGCTCTTATTAATAGTTTACATGACTACATCAACTATTAATCATTCACATGTTCACAGAACAGCCGGGATCCTCCACATGTGTTAACCCTCTGAAGCATGTCTGTGGTTTGGTTTTAGGAGGACGTCAGCTTTCTGTTTCGACCAGGAAGAAAGCTTCCTGCAAAGGGCTGCGACCCCAGTTTATTGATTTATGTGTGGTGTATTGAACTCTAAATGGAAACGAAATCACTTCTGGTCTTGTTGTTGGCCACTTGGAGTTGGTTGGTGGTCAGCGGGACCCTTTCAAAAACGGACGCCAAGAAGGCGCACAAAGCTGAGGTGGACGTGAGTACCTGTTCATTACAGTCAGGACCCTACAGGTCTAGGGTCTATGGTCAGGACCCTACAGGTCTAGGGTCAGGACTTTACAGGTCTATGGTCAGGACCCTACAGGTCTAGGGTCAGGACTTTACAGGTCTATGGTCAGGACCCTACAGGTCTAGGGTCAGGACTTTACAGGTCTATGGTCAGGACCCTACAGGTGCACACCCTGAAGGTGATCAAGAGCAGCACCTTCAGTCAGAGAGTGATGCGCCAGAATGCCAGATGTGCAGAACGGAGGGATACAAGAAGTCTTGTATACCAGCTGCTATAAGACTTAACGATGCACAAAAATTACTGCACTTTTCTTAGTATTTATTTATTGTATTTTAACTTATTAAGTATTGAATTAATCTGAGGAAATATCTGGTGTTATGTCTGTTATGAAGCTGCAGTGGCACTGTAATTTCCTGTAAAGGATTATTAAAAGTATCTGTCTATCTGTCTATGGTCCTGACAGGTCTATGGTCAGGACCTGACAGGTCTAGGGTCATGACCATAGGTCTTAAGGTCTATGCTGATGACAGTACGGTTCCAGACATTCAATCATCTCATGCTGACAACAAAAAAAGTGACAATTCTGCACACACAATAGGAACTATTTCATTTTCACCTATCTCCCTACTTCCTTGTCCGACTTTCTTCCTACTCTCTCTATATGTGCACAATAATATCTAATCGTCTTCACGACATGTCTCTCCCCTCCGCAGTCGTCCCTGTCTGAGGTGTCTGTGTTGGACCGAGGCCTGGTTGTGTCCGACCCCCAGTGGAGGGACATCGTGAGGGAGGAGAAGAGACACTGCTCTCACATCAAACGCACCTTCCAGGGCCACGTCCTTGGATACATCACTCCTGTAGGTCTTAAACCAAGTCAGTAGAAGTTGCATGTTTTGTGTTTTTTTTATGTTTAATTCCTTTGGATATGAACTATTTTAATATGGCCCTTGAGTCCCACAGTTAATATGCATTATACCCTTTCACCCCCTTGTCTCCTCAGTGGAACTCCCATGGCTATGAAGTAGTGAAGGTCTTTGGCTCAAAGCTGAGCTCGGTGTCTCCAGTGTGGCTTCAGGTTCGCAGGCGAGGAAAGAACAGCTATGACGTCGGCGGACTGCAAGACCATGATCCGGGTATGGAGAGTGCGTTGTAATGTACAACAATACACAGATTTAGGGACCTCCATTTAAATATTAATCAATAGTATTTGGTTTTGGTGAAAGCATCTCATAAAATATTTTCTCTCTCCCATGTAGGCTGGGTCAGAGCTGTGATAAAGACCAACAGAAAAATCAGAATAGGTAAGTTAATGTCCTTTTCCGGTTACTACCTCAAATAAATCTCATTATTCGTTACACATTGCTTTGTTTAATTTGAGTTTTATTCAGACATTTGAAGACAGACATTTTTAAGTGTGGATCCTCTTCCGTCTCAGTGCCTCGTCTGCTGTTTGACGGTTGGTCGTATAAGGACTACATGAATGTTCTGGAGAATGAAGATGAGATCGAAGAGCTGGCCAGTGAGCTAGTGGACATTGCAACGGTAATGTATTACTGGGGCCCATTCCACAGCAGCTTGCATCATGTACGGTACATCCACCTTGCGTTCACTGTGTGGGTGGTGGCATCGTGCCGTGTTTTCATCGACAGACAGAGAAGTTTAATGGTTATACATTGGAGCTGTGGAGCCAGCTGGGAGGGAACAAAAGAAGGTGAGGTCGTCAGGATATAATGATTCCTATCGCCTTGCTGCCACAGGTTTTACTCTTGGTTCAAATTCAACTAATAATGTCTATGTTATGTCATTGCAGGGAGCTGGTCCACCTGATCAAACATGTCTGTGAGACTCTGAAGGCTAAAAGGTTGGACTGTTTCCTGGTCATCCCACCTGCTCTGACCAGGTAACCCAAATGGGAAATTGACATAATGCAATTGATAAAACGTCTTCAGGCCTCCGTTGTGACCTTGATAAAACGTGTGCATTATAACAGCTTGGGGCAGCCGGGCATGTTTGGTAGAGAGGAGTTTGAGCAGTTGGCTCCTGTTGTGGATGGATTCAGCTTGATGACCTACGACTACTCCAGTGCAGCAAGGTCAGTGCTAGAATGCTCTTGTGTCACATGTAAATACGAAAAGAAACCTGAAGAATAAGCGCAAGATTAAACATGTATTACTGTCTCATAGCCCCGGGCCAAGTGCTCCGCTGCCCTGGATTAAGGGGTGTGTTCTGGAGCTGGATCCCAGCAGCCAATGGAGACACAAGATTCTGATTGGGCTGAACATGTACGGTATGGACTTCTCGAACCAGGGAGCAGATCCAGTCCTGGGTGGGAAGTAAGAGAGCGCTGGAAACTGATACACCATATCAAACTTCATGAATGGATGGTGCTTTGTGAATCCTTTTCATGTTTACATTTGAACTAGTGTGTATGTTTCATTTTTTTGTTAATTAACTACAGGTACATTGACGTTCTGCGGGAACAAAGGCCAAAGCTTCTATGGGATGATTATGCCGGAGAGCATTACTTTAATTACAAGAGGTAATGAATGAATACTAAATATGGATTATCTATAGGGGTGATATTGTTAACATCCACCGGCACCAATCACAACTTTTTACCCTCTTTTTCTTTAGGAACAATGGTGTCAAGTGTAAAATGTACTACCCAACCCTTAAGGTAAGAACTCTTTAGATGCTTTGGTAAAACGTATGTTTATTAGTTCAAACTATAGGGGAATAACTTATTTTTCATTCATTTTCCAGTCACTCTTCATGAGGATCTCTTTGGCCACAGAACTGGGGGCAGGAATTTCCATTTGGGAATTAGGACAAGGACTTGATTACTTTTATGATCTGCTATAACATGGGAAAATGACTGTTCTATGGAGTTGAAGAACATTAGCTAAATGCACTTCCCAAACCTTCCATAGCAAACACAGTCATTGTTGCCGATAACTGGAAACCATTATGAGTATATTTGTGCTGCAGTTGACCTCGGGGTTGGCAGGGTGTCATATTTTGAATAAATACACGGTAGTAATGGTTGTACTACCTCAAAAACATGGTACATAGTAGTACATTAAACCAACATTCGGGAAATCTGAGGTATCTCCATTTAATTTTTTTAATGTATTGATTGAAAAGACTCCAGATATCATTGCAAAGAAATAATTTCAAGAATTGTGTAATATGGTGTGCAATTCGTACACTTGTTAACAAAGTGCTTTGATTGCTTGGCCTACATGCAGGCTTCTGCTGGAATTAGTCCTGTGAGCCATCAGCTGAAGTCGTGGGAAACTGATATTGGTTTATGACATGTATTTATTCCTTTTCTAGTAATTTCCCCATCCCTTTTTGAATATACGTATGTCTGGGCCCCTTTTTGCACTTGAAAAACAAAAGTCAATGACTTTTTTTGTTCAATAAAGACGACTTGACTCTTTTTCTCCCAGGCAGTTTTCATTGACAAACACGTTGATCCAGTACATTTCAAACACATATGTAAATTTAAAAAGGAATGCACACATTACAAAAGCCTTTATGTTGGTGTTCTATTTGCAGTAGAGAGCAGGATTAGATTATTCACAGCAACTGAAGTGGACTGGACATTCTGACCAGTTATTAAGTGTCTGTCTATGACGACATGCATGGCATCCTCTTGGCTTGCTAGAAAACCAAAAAGATAAACACAATCAAGATTAAAGATTCACAGTAGCAAAACAAAACATTCATATCTAATTCCTATAATGACTTTAAAATGGGGAGTAGCCTACCTGTATATGAGCCACCACTGTCTTTCACAAAGTCCTCCACTATCAAGGGCAGGTTGGCAAAGTCTGGGATCCGCACCAGCTCAAACACGGATGGCTTCAGGCAAAACGAAATACAAGTATGTTACAATACAGTACATCAAGTGGAAAACTGACAGATTCAATGAAAGGACACTGAGGACGATATTTCCTCAGAGAGTTATGACCAGACACACACCCCTGTTAAACTGTAGCCACTGAAGATCCACTGTTGTCCCTCGGTGGAGCAGCATAAAGCAGACACGCCATATCCCACTGCACACACAGGCTCTGTGTACACAGAACAGACAATTTTAGCACACGTAACGAAAACTGATGCTTAAATATGAAATGAGGACCACCACTCACTCTGCTGGGAGATGAAGTGTGTGAGGATGCGGTGCAGAGAGCCACTGTGTGCCAGGTCATTCAGGGCCCCGGGACAGTCTGGTATGAGGAGCGCTTGATAGCGGGCCCCTAGAGTGGATCATTAGGACGTGATGTTGAACCAGGCAGAATATAGGGCAATGGTACATTTTGTAAAACTAGCACAGTCCCACCATCTATAGATTCAAGTTTGGCTGGTGTTGCGTAAGGTTTCACACTGAAGTCCTGCACCCATCTGGCAGTGCTTTCATCGACTCCCACAAAGTCTATAGGCTTCCCCTAAAAAACAAGACAAATGCTCTTCAGTAAAACGCAGGCTCAATCGGGACACTGAGATGAGACATGGCAAGACTCGAATATGTGTTAACAATACAACAAGTTAAATGGCACGCAAACAAGAATGGGCAGAAAATATAAGGCGTTACCCCGGGCGTGGCTGTCTGTAGGTTAAAGACAGAGCTGCAGAGACTGAAGGACTGATGGAAGGACTTTGCTGTGACTCCTAAAGGACAATATCAACAAAGACTTTGAGGGACAAGACAAAAGACCAGGCTGCTGAGAACCCTAACCCTAACTGACTGAGTGCTTATCAGTTGATATAGACACCTCGATTTGGTGTCACTAATGATTTATGGACTGCATTTGACTTTAAAGGAAATGCTTATTTCTTAAATGCTCTTGTTGCACGTCCACTAGTCGGCTAACAACAGAAACCAGCTAACTCGGTGATCGACTGCTCGACCTACCTTGAGGAGCAGCACTCGCCACTATTAAGCACGTAGGTTTTGAAGACATGTCATGAACGTGTTTACGCAATAATTTCGTTATATGTTATCGTCGTAAATCTGGAGATTTGAAAGTTAACAGCCGAAAGGAAATCCTGTCAGCAGACGATACCATCTGACTGCTGCACGCCGATAAGCTTCAAAATAAAAGCTCGAGGGCAGCACAACATACAAAAGTCATACACGGTCAACCAAGCAGTTTCTTTAATTGTATTCATTACACACACACACACACACACACACACACACACACACACATATATATATGCAGTGTTTCCCCTAGATTCCCCTATATATATATATATATATATATATATATATATATATATATATATATATATATATATATATATATATATATATATATATATATATATTACAAATGTCAGCCATATACTATTTTATTTTTGTGTGGAGAAAAAATAAACACACATATAATTTGGCAATAATTTGTCTGTCACCTTAGAGGCCACACAACATTTGAGATAAAACATAAAGCAACAAGGGAGCCATGTAGTGGAATATACTACTGAACAAAGCATTGCTGTCCAGCAGCTTTGCTCTTTCACAAATATACCATCATTGCAATGTCAAAAGATTGGCTGCACAACGTCATACAGTACATTAATGAATGAAATAATGTATTCCAATACACATAAATTGAACCACATATTAAAAACAACAGGCTGAATAACGTTCTTCTTTCAGATTTTGATAAAGGCAGCAGGTCAACATCATCCCCAGCAGCTGAAAAATATTAAACATGCAAGACTTTTGTTAACCAAACGGCACACAGGGGCAGACAGTGTCATCCATTGCTTATTATCGCAGAGGGTTTTACCTGAAGGAAGGCAATGCCGATTCCCACTGCACCAAGGATATGCAGCTGACTCAGAATGAACTCCTCCAACCGAGCGATGCAGCCTCCCTGAGGAACGGCATGGGGTTAAAACAAACAACTCACTTTATTAATCCCATAATAATCATTTGGGTTGAGTAGGGAAACAGACCTCCAGCTTGTAGATGTTGGACGGGTGGTCTCTCTCGCCACAGAAGTCCCTGGGAGTCTTACAGCAGCTGTCCGGCACCCTCATACCTTTTTGTGAGGTGAGGACCCAAATACTGTCGGCCCAGTCCATGGAGCTGTTGCTGCCACAGCACTTAAACTGAGACACAGTGGCACACAGCAGGAGGCAAACATCATAACATGCACCTCGGACAAACTGAATAGTGTTAAAAAATGTATGCATTTCAACTCTCCCTCCTAGCTGTGTATTCATCCAGATCAGGGATGGGCAACTTGATAAGTTGCCCCTTTATCATGTGGCCCTCATGATAAAGAGGGCCACAATTTTTCATCATCACCATCAGAGGGCCACATGACTGCGCTTTTCACCTAATCGGATATGAGAGAAGCTACAAAATAATTACAAATAAGAACAAATTATGTGTAGATATATGTCTGTCAGTGGGGGCTGGGGATGAAATTTGTTGGTGGGGCGCAGTCATGGACGGGGGGTCGGTTGGTCCTCCCCCAGAAAATGTTGAATTTGGTAGATGTGATTTCCTGTATTCTGGGGCATTTTGGGGATGGCCACTACCTAAAGATTCATTCAGATTCATAGCCTATGTATGTTAAATGAACCAACATATATTAATTTCATATTTTCCAATGCTCAAATGCATTTTTAACATGTCTATGCTCTTGTTAAACAACAAACACAACACGTTTGTTTTAAAAGAAACAGCCACATGAGTGATTCCTATTTTTTTCAGTGCAAAGGCCTCACATACATCATCGGCACAAATGATGGCACAAATGGGCCGGCCAGTTGCCCATCCCTGAACCAGATGTTCTGTGTGGTTTGTGCATGATCACTTGTAATGTCTCTGCTATCCGAACACAAAGGAGCCTTTATACAGTAAGGCCAAAGTAGAGCTTGAGGCAAAATGTCCTTGCATAAAATATGTGTATCTTTTACTTGTAGTCTACATAGTAGTAGGACTAGAAATCTTTTTTAAGGCCTCTGTTTCATTGTAGCAAAACAAATGCCATTCAACTGTAAGGGATGGCAAGTCAACGTTCAGTGTTTGACGTCTGTGCGAATCCTCATAAAGCAGGACCTAGGGAACGGTAGATAAGGTGTACATGGGAACGTATTGTTCTGGTAGTCTTTGATCAACTGACCCTTTCACTAATCTCTTCGCACACCGACCCACCAAGCCCTTTGAGACTGTGCTTGGGATTAAGGGCTACACAAATGAAATTGAATTGAATTGAACCAACCAAATAGAAAATGTCAATAATAAACTATCAATAATAATGATACAATATTGATAACTACTACATAATATGTGGAAGGATGGATAATCCAGCTGTAGCCTGCCTATACCTATACCTATACCTATATATAACCTAGGATCCCTGGCTATACATCGTATATTCTCGCATTTCTCCCCCATCGGATACCTCCTGCTGGAGCTTGTCCACGGCCTGTGTGACGCCGTCCTCCCCCGGCTGCTTGTACTTATGCTGCATGGTCCACCTCAGGTTCTGCCTGAGCTCGTGGTCCAGCTGTGGTACAGGAGCACAGAGAGGGTGAGCAACAAGGACTGTCACCTGCACGGCTCTGCGATTCTTTTAGACAACCTCCCCTGTTTGTAAATATATCACACGGTCAAGTTACTTTCCACCGCTGTAACATTCCATTATAACTGCCATGGTGACCACTGGGGGCTAAGAATACACAGAAAAATGGGGCATGGGTCCCGCGACCTCTCTGACCTTAGGATTCCTGAACTAAAACCATATTATTGTTGCGTCGGTGGGAGGGGGGGAGAAAGTGTATGATCCTAGCTAATAACATGAAAGGATGAACACAGACGAGAAGCAGTTGAGATTACCTCATAGCAGTAAGGAAAACACTGGAGCAAGAAAGGGAGGAAGAAAAAGAGGTGTAAAACATACGCAAACAAAGGACTTATCATCTCTATGATTGGTCAACTTAACCAGAGAATGATTAGGCAGAGGTAAAGAGGGGTTTGGATAACACACATAACAGACAGTAACAAACTATGAAATACAAAGACACACAAAGTGAAACCGTATGGAGGGAGAAAGTGAGTGTTAGTTGTTATATGTCCTGGGATGTAAAGAAAAGGAACAGAAATAGAATAAGATGATAATGTATTTAAATATACTTCTGTATGACCATTGTTCTATGGGACTAGTATCTACCACTGCAACTATTGACTGCACAACGTTTTTCTATTGAAAATCACCTTTTGGTAGTTCATGTAGGCCATCACACCAGCAATGATTTCCAGCAGGAAAATACAAAATAACAGGATGAAATACTGTGGAAGAGAGAGACATAAAATTGGGATAACAGACAGGGCAGAGGAACCAAGTGCATAACAGATAATAATTGGAACGGACACCATGGTATTAGCAATGATTCGGTAGACTTGCATGTGACATTAAATAGACATAAATGCTGTTATAATGTAAGGTAGTATCTTATATCATAAATGTTTTCCTATGCAGTATGCTGTACTTTTCTCTCTCCCCATGATATTTAGACCAGGCAGCCACATTTGATGCCTCTCATACCACTAGCATGAGTCATGGGCTAAATCTAAACTCTTAAAGACACACTCTGCATGCATGTTGTATCTGACACGTGCATTTCTGACATAAGGAGATGCATACACATGCAGGACAGGGTGCCAGGCTCAGGTTGCAAGAGCAACTAGAAAAAAAATGTCACCCAGGTTGAACCCTTAATATATGTGCACTCAGACAAAATGGTGTGTAGTTTGAAGGGGTGTTTGGAAGCCTTAATAATAACAGAAGATGGTATGTTGCATTAATATGTTGTGTTGTTTTCGGTATTGTATAGGATTGTGATGCTATGAATGGGTAATGAGCTTTTCTCATTACCACAATGAGGAGATTTCTCATCTCCCTCAGCGTGGCACAGCACCCAATCAGACCCGTCACCACCACGATGATCCCCGTGGCGATGAGGATGTACGCCGAGGCGGAGTAAAAGGTGGAGTTGAGTAAACTGATGTAATCGCTCTTCTCCGCCACAGTCCAAATTCCAACTGCCAGCACAGTCCCACCTGCCACCTGAGAGCACACACACACACACACACACACACACACACACACACACACACACACACACACACACACACACACACACACACACACACACACACACACACACACAGTTGAGGTACCTTCTCAATTCAAACCAGATGTTCCTATGAAGAATGTGGCACATCATTAACGAGCGGTTTCTTGAGACCACAGAGCACAGTTTCTCAAGAAAACATAAAGACTGTGGGTCTCCCATGGTAACACTGAAAAGTAGGTGCGTTGGCAACAATAATAAACAAGGTCTACATAACAACATAATGAAATGCATACATGAATGAGAAAAGCAGTTCAAATAAGAAGTGTATGAATGGCTTATGGAACATCTGATATGGATCTCTATAAAGCCGTCTGTGTAGCTGCATTAAAAACACCTAAACAACTGCAAGCTCACACCCAATGGACTTACCCAGAACAGAACATTAAACAAAAAGAGGAGATATTTCAGGCATATGGTTCCACATGTATTCTTTCTCTTATACCGTGCCTCCATTCTGAAAAGACAAAAACAGGCATTTACAGAGGGCAAAATGGCATCATGGCAAACCACATAGCACAAGCACCAGATTACAGACAGAGCAGAGCAGAGAGTGCAGAGCAGTCAACAGTATAAACCAACACAGATGGTAATGGAATGCCCAACACTCCTGGAGCATGCCATATCTCCTAAAACGGCTGCAGTGAAGGCTGCCTGACATGACATGGTCTCCCTGCATGATGTGAAGATAATACCATAAGCAGATTTCATTATTTAGACTGTAAATAATTGAGCCTGCTCACAATGGTGATTAAAGCTAAGATTAAAGCTAAGGCTAAGAAAATATGCCATTCTCTAGTTGGAAATATGATTGTATGTGTATGTACCCATCAGACAAACACAAACAAGGGCTAACATCCAAACACCACACCTTGGCATTCAATGAGGAGAGCCCACTAATGAAATAAAATACATTGTGGGGGTAAAGTACTTGTCTCAGATGTCTGAGAGGAGAGTTATAAATGACTTCTATCCCAGTAACAGCATCTTTCTTACACCCTCTCTACTAACTACATGGGAGATCATAGGATTTCTCAAACATTTGTATATGGTAAAAGTTATGTTTTTCTTTCTAATCTCTCTTATTTGTTGTACAAAACCAATAGAATAGACACTTGAATAGTCACCATGTGGTGTTACACATCAAATGACAATAAACACCAGTGTTTAAAGATTACAATGAGAAATCAAGTAAATCAATTATTATAAAAAAATATATAAAATCCCAATCAGCTAATTAAAGTCTGTGTTTTATGTTTCATACTCCGCAGCACCATGTCAAGAAAAGCATTTTTCTTTCTTTTTGTGCCTAGAACCAGTAGCTATAGTTATTTTTAGACGATTGTGTCAGTGGAAAGAATTAGTCATTTTCCTGTCCCCAATTTGTGAAATGGTCCTACCTGCTTCTCGATGCAAACAAAACCTAGAGAATGAAAGTTTGTGAGAAAGTTTGTGAGTTTATCTTCAAACTTGCTGGTATTCCAAAACCCAATCCTAACGGTGAAGGTTCGACGTTGGGAGGAACAGTGGAGGTCTCTAGCTGGAGCTCTGGCCGGGGTCCACTGGGCGGGAGAGTCTGTTTTTCTACTGGCAGACCAGTGGATGGGTTGGATATAGCCACAGCCCAAGATGTCACGAGAGCAGGGCTGCCTCCAGCTGGTGATTTTGGGACATGGATCGTGGGTGAGGCATTGGACAAATACATTTATTACATGTATAGTAATCTGTATATGTATAGTAATCTGCCACATCTTATTAATGAAGACAAAGTCATCTTGTAGACACTATATGTTTTACTGTATTGGATTACATAATATAGTCAAAGCAATATAAATATTTTAAAGAAATATGAGTCATACATACATATTTACATTTACATTTAGGGCATTTAGCAGACGCTTTTATCCAAAGTGACATACAATAAGTACATTTGTCAGAAGAAAGAAAAACAATATATTGCTGTCGGTACAGTAAGGATGTTCATAGAACCAAGTGCCAAGCACTAACAATTGTTAGGTTAATATATGTACATTAATGCATACATCTATACATTAAACACTGTGAATAGTCATCTGATCCAGTCCTTCCAATCCAACCATTGTGCTTTCACAAGGTGCTGTTTGGTCCATCAACAGCAGCTTCTTGTAGCAGTGTTTTCAGCGAGTGTCAGTGTGTCATTACATTGGCGGTCTTGCTGAGCCACTAGCATCCTATGGAGAGAGAAATTTAGTTCCGTTTCCATCCATCATATTAACTATGTATGCTTTCTTTACAGTACAGTTCACTATATCTCTTAAACTGTTGTTAACTTCATGTCAACCGACATTAACTGAAATTATTTTTTCTCTCCAAAAGGCATACAAAAGTCACAGAGTGACTTCATGATCAACAGTTATTGTTTATTCAGTAGGCCATTAACTAATGATTTATCACATCCACCCATCTTTGCTTCAAAATGTACAGAGATGTAAACACATATATCGTATATACCGTACCGGGCCAGCTCTGACATCAGTGTTTCTATGTTGTATCCACTCCTGGCACTGCACTCATAAAACTCAGCCTGGTGATCCTGCACACATCATCACAGTTAAGTCCATTTAGTAAGCTGCTTTATGGTTTCTGCAGTAAAAAAAACAAAACAACCCTAAATCAAAACATAGCTGCTCACCTCTGCAAGTCTGTGGGCCTCCTGCCTCGTCACCTTCCTGCTCGTGTCATTCGCCAGGTCCTCCTTGTTGCCAAGAAGCATCAGCACCGCTCCCTCACATTTCCTCTCCTGGAAGACACTGAGAACACGTCAAAGATACTCTCAAATAGGAGTTATATTAGGAAACACAGAGCAAAGCTACTCCCAAACGACTGACAGACGTTTTGGAATGTGTAAAGGAACATGCCTAAAGCAATCGTTGGTAATATTTTTAATGATTATCAGAAACAAGACGTAACACTGACACCAAGGGTTGAAAATGGGTACTGCAGTCCAAGTTCACACTAGTGGAAAGTTGTGCTCGGCACCGTCTCCCCAGACCCGAAGTACACGCGGGTCGCCAGGTTGGGGAAGACAAGCGCATAAGGAGCCGAGAGCAACATTTAGCAATGATTAGAATTTGACAATGTTAATGTCATAGCTAATGTATATGTTTTGCAATTTATTTAGTGTTCAAAAATTATAAACCAGCACATGTGGCATCAGTCTTGAAATCCTCCTTGAAAGCCCGAAAATACTGGCTGTAGCATTCTCTGATGATTGTATGATTAAGTACAGTACATACAGCTTCTTCTTTAAACACCTGTTCCACTGTTGATTGAGTGTCAGAGCACCTGTACTAACCTGTACACAGTCCAGCCACTCTCTGACCGCCAGGAAGGAGTCACCGTCGGTGATGTCATACATGCTGAGGATCCCGTCAGCCTTACGGTAATACTGCTGAGTGACGCTGCGGTACCTGAACTCAGAGGCAGGGTGACACCTGGACCACGTCAATAGGTAGGCCTAATACCTTGAATACATAGTAGGCAGGCCTTATAGCTGCACCACGTAGAATAGGTAGGTCTAATACCTGAAACACTTCAGCTAGGTAGGCCTAATACCTCGAGTACGTAGTAGGTAGGCCTAATAACCTGAAACACAAGGGATTGGTACAGGCCTTATACCTGGACCACGTAGAATAGGTAGGCCTAATGCCTCAAACACATAGAATAGGTAGGCCTAATAACCTGAAACACAAGGGATAGGTAGGCCTAATACCTCAAACACAGAATAGGTAGGCCTAATACCTGAACCATGTAGAATAGGTAGGCCTAATGCCTGAACCATGTAGAATAGGTAGGCCTAATGCCTGAAACACAAGGGATAGGTAGGCCAAATATCTAAAACGCATAGTAGGTAGGCCTATTACCTGAAAAACACAGAATACTTGCAATAAATGCATCACACACGCAACATACCTACCTCTCCTGTCCCGCAGTGTCCCAGAGTTGCAGGACCACGTTGATGGAGTCCAGAGTGATGTTCTTCATCTGGTAATCTATCCCTGGAACAGAGGGGCTGATGCATTACACAGCAGACGTATGTTCTTTACTGAACACAGCTGGCTAGAAATCCACGGAAGAGTGCGACGTCAGACCCAGGGGCCTTACCCACAGTGGAGCTCAGAGTGTTGGAGAAGTGACCGGTGCAGTAATGACGGATGAACGAGGTCTTCCCCACTCCAGAGTTCCCCAGGAACACCACCTTGAACACTCGCTGAGGACTAACCAGTGGCCTCTGGAGGTCAGAAGGAGTGACCACAGTTCAGGTTTACTTCAACAGAAATGTTCAATCAGGGGTTGTTTGTATATGATAACACACCAGACACACATTCTCCTACTCCCACCGGCTGCAGCGAAGGATTACTGTGCAGGCGAGATCATTCATCAAATTGTCACGCAATAAATTATTTTCTGTTTGCAGGGAACAAATATTTGCGCTACCTTAATGTGTGCATCGTGTTGACACCCCTGAGCACTGGATGAATGTCGTCTTTTGGGGAGGTTTGCGTGTTCTTCCCTCTCCTGCTCAGGCTGCCTGGCGGAGCTCAGCTGTCTTTAAAGTCGATTGGACACACAATTAGTCCGCGAGGCAGAGCAGTTGTTACGGCTGGTCAAACTGTATGTTTCACACACACCTTTTCATTGGGTTTTCCTGAAGTATGTAGTTGCCTATTAAAGACCCTTGCTTCCGCAAAACCTTTAGGATGGGGCTCTGAAAAACGTGAAAGGGTTTTGAAGATTAAGGCAGAGCAATGGTTTATTAGGATATTAATATATTGGTATTTCTAGGTGATTTGTATGTTTGCGTGCATTGCGAGATATTGTTTATATCTTGTTTGAATTGTTATTTGTGTGTAAACCTGTAATCAAGCAAGAAGTCCAATACATCAATAGCTTAATTTATTACAGTACATAGTACTCATAATTGAATAACAGATGATGGCATATTAACAGCATTCTACATGAAACAGTTTTTTGTTACAGTTTGTACAATTGTAGTTGTTTTGACAGTGAGCTATTTGAGGTACAACAACCCTTCAACCATAGTTGTTACATTTTTTATCTGTGCAGTAGCATTCAATCCAAAGTGGACTATAAAGTGACCATTTCCATTCCTCCTGGTTCAAACTCATAGTAAATTAAACAAAATACACGGTTCTGTTAAGCAGCAGAATACAATCCTTATTTACATCACTCAAACATAACACAAACCAGAAACTGTTCACACAAGACAGGCAATCTGGTTCATCTGCATAGTTATTGAGTTGACTAAATAACTAAATAACACTCAAAACAAATGAAATAATGATCAACAAAGGGAAGACCTTTGTGACTGGGAGAAGTATTGTTTAATGGCAGTAATATTTGGGTTTTGGTAGAGTGGTAAAGACAGTGCGTCGAGGACTAACCCTCTTCTGGGCCTGCTGGGTGTCCGTCTCGTCTCTCAGCCTTTTGTTCATGTCCCTGCGAGGTAAAGCATAGAAAAACACAGTAAATCAGGGCTGAATCTCATTGACTTGATGGAAATGCTAGTTTAATTCAGTTCAGGCCTATCATATTACTATCACCAGCACTATCACCAGCAGACCTGATGTACACGCTTACCTCAGAATGTCAAGTTGTCTTAAAAGGCTTTCTTTCTCCTTTTGAATGTTTCTAGACACCTTCAACACATTTCTAAATAAAAGTAGGCACACAATATTATTGAACGACACCGATTTTTATGATACCGAGTTGTGGAAGTGAAGAACAACTTGTTAATTATAATTATCATTATAATCATCAAACACTTTCAGAGAGGAACCTCACCGTTTCTTGGCGTCCAGCTCCTGAGCCGCTGTGGCGTGCACCAGGCTGAGCTGTCTGTTGGCGGCCTGCAGCTCTTCCCTGGTGGACTCCAGCTGTTCCCGGAGCCGAACGTTGAGGCTCTGTACCTGCTGCTTCTGCTCCTTGACGTCGGCCTGCTCACAGCTCAGAGCACGGACACTGCCCTCCAGCTTGGTATAAACACACGGGCCACATCTCCTTCACTGAACCAAGGCTTCCCAGGAGGCCTTATGCCTCAGACACCCTTGAACGCTTATCGTGTTTCTATTGCTCTAACAAAATGTATAGCCGCCAAAAACTATTGCATTTTTTATATAACATACCAAACAATCGGTTGATACAAGCCTTTGTTATTGGTATTAGGAGAGCACTAAACTGACCAGCTGCTATTAACAATGTGTAGCACACTGGTGGGCGTCAGGAGGCCTGCTGGGATGCCTACCTCCCTCTGCTTGGCCAGACTGCTCTCCAGATCCTGCTCCCGCATGCTCAGCTCCGCTTCCAGATGTTGTCCTCTCTCCCACTGTTTAATACTGTCCTGGATAAGGCAACAGCCTCATTAACTGGCTGGTCATTTGTACGCAGTGGGGACAACACACAAAAAAAGGAGCCTACCCGGGTCTTTTGTTTCTCCCTCTCCGCCTTCAACTGGCTCTCCATTTCTTCATATATGGATTGCACTGTGCGATCGTGCTCGCTCTCTCGCCTAGAACAAGCCAAACGGAGCTACGTGAGATCAAACGCAGAGGGAACATCGGTAAACACACATGGACCCTTGAGCACAGACTGTATGTGCAAGTGGACATGCAGCGGAGCCTGGGACATGCAGCTGAGTCTGGTACTAGTGGGAACCTGCGCAGGGCCTGCTCCAGGCTGTCTTTCTCCTTGGTGCTGTCCTGCACGACGGCCACAGCGTGGACCAGGATGTTGTCCAGGACAGTGAGGAGCTCCGGTCTCTCCCTCTGCAGTTCACACCATAAGGAGGACACCTCCCACTGACTGCCACATTACACCAAACAAACACACACACACAGCACAACAGACAAAGTCAGGATGGCTTGGGAGACTCATGTCTCATGACTCATGTCACATGTATACAAACTGCAGTACATGGTTTCTTCCAAATAATGAATGTCTGCGTTTTATGTTTATTGTCTACATTAAATAAAATATGAATACTAAACGTACAAAAGACTGTACGTTTTGTGCCATCCTTTGGTCATAATTCAAAAGCCATATCGGAGTAAGTTAGGCAAGTTAGACATTGGGTGGGTTAGAAAGTGATGACACTAATCATTTCAAGGGCAAGGTCTTACTTTTTGAAGAGGCTGTCTGCTCCCAACTCCATCAGCAAGTTTACAAACCGGATGACTCCGGGGTCGTGGTTCCAGTCCACAGGGTCTGGCTGAGCCCGCCCCTCATCCTGGCTTTGGTCTAAGCTCTCGTCTAGCACCATGATTCCTCCTAATAGAAAAGGACAACATAGTATAGTGAAATGATTCGTTTATTTATGTAATTGAGGCTCTACACTTGAACAGTGAACAGTATAAGGGTTATGCAGCCAGCTCATAATTGCCTACAGGAAGGCTTTGCCTGTTGTGTACTTTGCCTCACACCTAGCCACTTGACTGTCTGTGTAAACAGCACACTATGTAAATAGACAGTCACATCTTGTGAGTGTCAAGAGCCCGTCCCACTCACCAAGGCCCGCGTTAAACTCCACAGGAGTGAGGAATCCATTACTCTGTCTGTCGAGACTGTCGAAAACGTCCTCCAACTGATCCAGGGACAGTGGTAACTCTCCTTCCAGTCGCTAAGCACAACGAGGAACAACAGTATTTCACATAAAAAATGTAAACCATGATATTTGAATTGTATTCCTCCAGCAGCGCTTTACCTGCATGTCTCTCTTGGTGATGAATCCTTTGCCCTCTTTATCACAAAGAACAAACAGCTCCCTGGCTTTGTCCATGGTCTGTGGCTCCTGGTGAGGCATGGCTTCCCTGGCCCTGGGTGAAGACAACCGCGCTCGGACTGGGCTGGACACGGAGCCCCCAGCGGAGGGGCCCCTGGACCTGGGGCTCCATGAGGACACCTCTCCGCTGCCCTGCCCCACCAGCACCTCTCCGTCGCTGAGCCACTTGGACATTGCTGTCGAAGAGTGACGGGTTAGCTCACCGATGGTACTCCGCTTGTCTTGACAGGAACGTTAACGAAAACTGTCTGTCCGCGCTGTGCTGATGAACCAGTACAGTGAACCAGGACAGTGAACCAGTACAGTGAACCAGGACAGTGAACCAGGACAGTGAACCAGGACAGTGAACCAGGACAGTGAACCAGGACAGTGAACCAGTACCAGTGAAACCGACGGTGAGGAATAATAATAAAGAATGTGTGACAAAGGCAGAGTTTGAGGAGCAAAACAAACAAAGAGGTCTGGTCTTGTACAATCAAATGTGTTTGCTCATTCACTGCCTGTCATGAAGAGCTTGTCTAACTTACTGACTTAGGACACCCTTTTCATGTCCTTTACACCGATGCGTTCCAGCCGGTGGAAAAAAAAAGCCATATGGCCAAATTACATTCTAGGGGCCAAACAACGGAAGCTGAATGTCATTCATAGTGGAATTTGTTATTTATCGCAAGAGACATGTGCTGTCCTTAAATTAGTGTCTAGTTAATATATTAGTTATTATTAAGTTATTGATTCAACCAAAAAGCCAATGAGTATTTCTTGCATCTGTCATTTAAAGCAAAAGCCACCATTCCTTTTAGTGGATGAAGGGAGATCCATTTAAATGTGTTTGTTTTCCGTGTTTGAGGTCAGACATAGGCCTGGTGCTATGCATGCGCCCTTGTCAAACACAAGTGGGAGCAGAGCCAAAAGGTGCTGTGAGCACTCTCTGCTGCTGGTAGCAGCTGTTACCAGTGTACGCTGAATTGATGCATGGTAAATCTGAACTTTGGCAAGCTATAGATATGGCCAATAAATATATATATATACACTGTATGTATATATATATATATATATATATATATATATATTTTTTTTTTTTTAACTTTACTTAAGGTTATCCTAAACCTATGGTCTACCCTAGTTTCTAAACACATAATCAGGAGCAATTTGCCTCGTTGACAAATGTTATACAAATGTATTGGTCACTAACAACCAGGATGTGGGCATGTATGGTAAAAAAAAAAGAAAAGAAAAAAGAAAAAGAATAACAACAGGATTTAGTCCTATGAGGTGACGGACGAGTCTTGTTCTTCGAAGGGAGGGAGGATGAGGACAATGAGGGAAACGAGATGCAAATAAAACATTTGCAATGGTTTTTATTTCCATGATAGCCTGGTTGCAGGCCATTTTGTTTGGAAAACCACAGAACAAGAAATTCGTTTCTGTGATTTATGCTGTACTGTGGCACAAAAACATATTTCAAGTAAAACGTTTCTGTTATAACTATATTGAGAATTAGCCTACTAGTAGTGAAGTTTCAGGTATGTAGAATAGCACTGTTCTTCGACATGAATATGTCCAGTGGCATATCTGAAGTCTCAAAAGGTTTATAAATGAGCTGGAGTCCAGGGAGGAGTTATCAAGATAACACCTATGTAAACATTTACACTTTCTCAAACTCTGTGAGTGTTCAAGCAGCAATGTAACTTTTAAAAACACTTAAACACCCGTTGTGAGGTGCCTTAAATGCCCTACATTTACACAAAGACATGATATCCTGGCCCACTGGGTCCCAGACGGAGCGGGTAGGGAACACACCATGCGCTGGAGGAGCAGTCTATGGCCAGGCCAAGTCGCTGGGTCGCTACCTGACCTTCCCTTACTGGTCAAAACAAGGTACAAAACAAACGTTTTGTTTGGACTTCATAAAGAAACAATAGATGTTTAAATTACGGATAGCCTACGAGTCGATAGAGCAATGAAAAGTATCGTCTATCTAAATACAGCAATCCATAGAAAAATAATACTACGTTACCTGACACCAATAAACGCTATGAAGAACTAACTTTCAGATGAGGTGGGTACACGAGATCAATAAATTACCTACTATTAAATAAATAGTTGCGATTTACAAACTTTGCATGCTCACCTCCGACGCGCCGGACCTTCAGCTGTGTGTGAGTGTGTTTGCGCCACCTTTGATCACCATCCACCTTAACACACGCATCTTCTCCAGCCACTGGGCGGCGCTGTTGTGTGGAAATTAGTTTCACCGTAAAGCTTAGTGTAGCTCATACAGCAAATATAGAAGAAACCAAACTCATTTGCTGCGCAAATATCACAAACTCCACGGTACGAAGAAGCGTTGCCATAGAAAACCCGGAAATGCTTAAGAAAGCGCCATGGATGCGTAATCTCGTATGTGACCTTATGTAGTTTGTCTAGGTACATGTTTTTTTTGTGTGGTTGTGTTCATCTTCGGGCTGATGATTGTAATTTTGGATATACCTTTAAACGTAAGGGATCGGTTGTCGGGATAGCAAACGTGATCTGGAGAAAATCAGTGTCGGTCATCCAATAAGCCCGACAAGATGTGTCCGCGGCAGCTGTGCGAGCTTCTTTACGATCGTACACTTTGAAATACTGACGGTGAGGTGGAGTCTGTTCGGTAACGACCACAGCATCCCGCAGCATCCCACGTGTTGCTACAGGACTGAACGGAGGCGGGGGGCGAGATGTCGACCAGCGGGTCGAAACAACGCAGAAGCTTCCTGGTGACCTGGGATGCCACATTATTGTAATACTGTCAGAGGGAACCGGAGGACTCCTTCCAACACCAACCTGACTGGATGAAGAAAAACGGTCTAAAAGTCACATCTTGTGGCGACCTCTAGCCTACTACAGCCCACTATATACACATCGACAGGTCAGTTCTGGTCCCAATAGAGCCGACAGGGACGCGTCCTGAGGCACAACAAGGCCACCATGCTCCAGACTAGCAACTACTCCCTGGTGCTGTTGATTCAGCTGAGCCTGCTGGCCTATGACCTCTTCGTCAACTCCTTCAGTGAACTCCTTCGTGGAGCGCCTGTCAATCAGCTGGTGCTGTTCACGTGAGTCACCGATGCTATTGAATGCACTTGTGCTTGTGCAAATCAATGAATTAACTCATTGATTTGACTCATCCATAGCTCAAGCAATTAGATAGATTGCATAATCTAGCTAATCCAGATTGTGACGGCCATTTGATGTCCAAATGTTTGCCTCAAAACAACCAGGTTACAATTGATTCTTCCCTTCAATCTAATACTCACCATAACAAATACTTTGAAATGTGATTCCAGCATCCAGGATATTGCCATCCTGTTCAACGTGCTCATCATCCTCCTGCTGATGTTCAACACCTACGTGTTCCAGGTGGGCCTGGTCTCCCTGCTGCTGCAGCGCTTCAGGGCTCTGCTGGGGGTCTCCGCCCTCTACCTGACTCTCAGCATCTGCCTCCACTGCTGGCTCATGGTAGCGTCACACGTATGATTGTCCTTCAGCAGATGCCTTTGTACTCATCCAACATCAGGGGAATGTTTTACATGTATGTTATTAACAGGCTGGTAGGTAGGTTGGTCCTACCTCGTCAAAAGATAGAATGCGGCCATTGGGATTCGAAACCATGAACCTTTTAAGCTGGGAATAATTGATTTCAAATGATAACCCCTTTGCAATATACATGCTCTCTACCTCCACACCAGCTTGTGTGAAGGTAGAGCGTGCTGCTTCAGAGGTTACATATACTGTAAGTGACCTGTGTGATGTTAATCTGAGCTTCATAACTAACAGGCGTTTTACTTACAGACCCTTCGATGGGTCGATTCAAACAGATTTGTTTGGACCAACGGCCTTCAAGCACTGTTTGTTTTCCAGAGGACAGGTAAGCAGCTTATTGTATGTTGTACATCCTGCCACTTAATGTATGCCCTGGCAAAAAAATAAATAATAATAGTACTTAAGTGTAGCATCCTATTCTATTTATCTTTGTTGTATATGGGGAATCAGTTAACCAAATAATTATTGGTGCTTGGCACTATGAACATCCTTACTGTACCGACAGCGATATTGTTTCACCTTCTTCTGACAAATGTACTTATTAAGTCGCTTTGGATACAAGCGTCTGCTAAATGCCCTTAATGTTAATGTAACAGTGTGTGTGCGCTCCTCAGGTGCTGTGCTGTATTATTACCTCTACAAGCGCACAGCAGAGTTCCTGGGCGACCCCAGACTCTATGAAGACTCTCCGTGGCTGCGTGAGGCCTTCGCTAAAGCTCGTCAGTGAAGGAACGCAGTGTTCTGCCCTATAGTTGCCTTGAGACATGTTTGATGCCATTTTTTATTTCAGATTTTATATTTATATTTTTGTGTTAGTCAAATAAACTTTTTAGTTTTAGTAATCAAATTGCATCCCTGAATATCCAGGACTCATTTCAACAGACAACTCTTATTGTTAACCAGAACATTCGTCTGGGGTTGTTTTTTTTTCAGGATACAATACTTTCCACAGATAACTTCTAGTCAGTTTTTTTTAATGATTTTTACTTGCTTATGGTATCACACTTGACTACACGGATACCCATTACATTTTAAATGTCCAAAAGTTTTAAAAAAGTACATAACGCAAACAATTTTAGAAATATTTTTTTACTGATTCAATGAAAAAAAACGTCCACTTGATCCCACAATCGTGAAATCCAACTAAATCCAAAATCCATTTCCCGTTGAGTGTGATGTTGATTCCACCGGAATGTTGTTGCTTTCTTTGACACACAAAACTACAACAAAATAATACAGAAAATCATGTCAGTTAACCATAATAACAATATAAAAACAATAATCAGAGGCCATTGAACGATAATGTGTAGGACTCAAGACATACCATCATACATATATTCCGACCCAGAGCAACAGGAATAGTACACCGAATCCCATGAATAGTGACGCCACAAGGGAGATGAGAAGCTCTTTGTACACATCTCTGGTGTACTTCGTGGACGTCACCTCATATCTAACCAGAGGTTAAGGGAGGGAACTCAATTACTGCTGAGCCACATGCAAGATGTTGGCTCATCTCTTTCATCCACAGAAAACCAACCATCGAAACATTTACTTTTGACAAACTTAACGTCATTAGGTATGGTACAATATTGTACACATTAATGGTAATGAGTTATTGTCACTTTGTCTGCCTTTCCATGAAGTAGGCACTTAAAAATCCTCATTAAAATTTATTATTTATATTAAAAAAATAATTAAAATAAAAGAAATAATTTTAATAAAAGGACTATAGAGTTTTCCAACTTTAAGCTCCAAACCTCTACAACAAATTCACCTTCATGATTAAACAATAGACAGACATATTTCTTACACACATTATAGTCTCATCTCAAAACGCTGGAGAAACGAAGGTGTCTCTACACCTGAAAGGATACACAAAGAACCATGCGGTGAAGAACATGCCAATGGCCAGCAGGACCACAGTGAGGTGGGGGAACACAGCCGGGTTGACCGGGCTGGTGTATCTGGTCATGGCCTCAAGCTCCTGCAAGGAAGGGCACAGGTGCATCATGGGAAGGAACAATCACCATCTTCAATTTGGATCCAGGGCTGACTTGACCGCTCAAGTGGGCTGCCATTTGTAACCATTTGATATTTTTAGACACTGTTTACACTGCTCTGCACCTCTATCAGTATGACAACGGTGGACAGCTGGAAGAAACAAAACCCACCAAACTCAAGTTTAAGTTACCTTACTAAATCTATGAGCATTACATATCCACTAGTGTTGATGGTCTAATGTTTGGAGCGTTCCACCGTTTGGAGCGGTTAAATTAATATGGGGACATCTTTAGTGTGGAATGAAAATGAAAGTAGGTTACTTTATCATATAGAAATATTCCTGTGCTATGACACAATATTGTATTTATTATTATCCTATCCTTAACCTTACCTAACCGTGCCTGTTTCTGAAGTGTCCAGGAGTAATCATAAGTACAATTTAGGTAAATACAGTCAAATATATCCATAGTAATTGAAGAAGTAGAGTGCACCACCAAATTCAAACAATACAGTACTAGTAGGCCTATGCCAGTGTTAACCATAGTTGATATGGTAGCAACGGATACTTAACAGACTGCTGTAAAGGACTACAGTAACAGAAATTCATGGATGATTGAAAAAAAAATAAAACAGGATTAAGCTCACCTGACCGCAGTGGGACAGGTGCATTGAAAGTAATTAAATAGATCTAAGTTACATTAAAATCGAGATGCATTTTCAGAGTAATACATTTAGGATATCATGATGATGGCGATGGTGGCAGGTTTAGCAGTAGACGGCTGCAGCCAATAAAAGGCTGCAAAACCACTGCCAACAACCTGGAGCTACAAGCAACCAATTGAACTGTTCCCGAATCAATGCATATTATAGGTACTATAGGCAGTAAGAAGGCAAAATAACGATTGTTATGCGGATTTGTTTCTGCCCAACAACCAGAATGAACGGGAGCGTTCACTAGCCTGTATGTGTCGCCCATACAATCAAAATATCTCTGACCGAATGGCTTTTAATGAAGAGAAAATCGCTACGCTTGAAATAATGTATAATATGGCAACTCATATTTGTCTCAAACTTAAATAATGCATCTTTGATCATGTTACCGTACCATTTTGTAATGCAGAGATACTCCTTCCACGGGTGTCCAAGAGGAAAAGGCCACGTACTGACTACAGCTTCCTGGTTCGCTCCTGACGTTTACGCGACGGTCAGACCGCGTACTACCACCTAGTGGTGAGAAGGAGGACGGCTGTCTCTTAAACCGATCAATAATAACAGTTATAACAGTCTTAACGTGACTGTGTGTGTGTGTGTGTGTGTGTGTGTGTGTGTGTGTGTGTGTGTGTGTGTGTGTGTGTGTGTGTGTGTGTGTGTGTGTGTGTGTGTGTGTGTGTGTGTGTGTGTGTGTGTGTGTACAAAAACAATTCAGAATTAATCTTGAAAGAAAGCAACCGTCTTTGAGAGACAAGACATGTACTTTGTATTTCAATTAGCTGCCAGAGTGCATGAAATAAAATCATCATAATAGAGCTTGTTGATTCAAAATATTCTGCTGCAAATATTCCATCCAGAATGTTCAACAAAGGACTGCCAAGAATCAGCTCTGCTTTTTATAACATCTTTATTGAAAGCATGCGTTTGTGTTATTACAGTTTATGACAAAACACATATAAGGGTCATGTGGGCAAACAACAACAATGACAACAATGACAACAACAACAACACAGTTAAACAACACAATGAAGGAAAGAGAGAACAGATTAAGGAAGAGATATGAAAAAAGATAACATGAAATCCCCCAAAATTTGAAATCATGCCATCGTTGACGAGACATTGATTGATAATGAAATTGTTTCCATTAAAAAAAGTTAAGATATTAATATAACATAAACAAATTGAAACATTGCAGTTCATCAGACTATTTGATACCAGTTTATATTTACTGGAAAGAGCAATAATATGTCATATATACAGTGCAAAAAGAGCTAAGCTGGGTTTACTATGCTTGCTTGTGCATTATAAATAAGCTATGATAGGACATTAAAGTCGTATAATCATATTGAAAAAAATATACAATGTTTTCATAGTGTGCATAACAAATAATACATATAATTTGTTAAATGACTGCTTATATGTTTACATATTGATGTTTCAAATTCAACGTCATACTCATCCTCGTTTCCCCAAATTAATAATAAAAATGAAATGCATGTTCTAAAAAGTTCTCAAGTGCAATCAATTCAACTAACTTATTATTGCTCCCCTTGGACACATTATGGAAAAATACTAAAAAGTATTTAGTGAATCAAAGGAACATATATAATTGAAAACATTTAAATTACCACAATGCAAATACTGTAATATTAGTCAAAGTTTGTCCACTCTGCATGTTTTTGTGTGTGTAAAACTTAGGTACAAATTAATAGTTTGAAACATCCAGAACATGTATCAAACTATCTGGTGCATGATCATCAATGTGAATGAGAATACACCTGGTTGAACAGAGAATATATCAGTTTGGTGACAGACTAAAAAAATGTAATACCCATAGTTAACACATGGTTTATATCTGTGCTACATCTGCTAAGGTGTATGGAAAAGAGCGAGCAGGAAGCTATACGATAAGATATGCTCCTCAGTTGATATGCCAGTTGCAATCGTTGCATTATATCCAGTTAACCAATACAGTGTAGGCCATTCCAGTGTCTTTGAGAAATGTCATTGCTAGACAACACTTTTCTTCCCAGAAGATGATGCAACATTCAGTGTTTCAACTCTTATGCGCTTTTCCAGTTATATGGTTTCCAGAAATGCTTATTACATGTAATCCCTGAATGAAGTGAGCAAGAGTCATGGCACAGCCAAAATACATTCAGGGAGGAATGGTATGGTCTGTGTAATAAACATGGAAATATTTAGGTTTTTGGCGTTTGAGAGCAAACCATTCTCTTCTCCACAGATTCTTAAACGGTATTTTCTTCTCTGCGTATTCAGTGTATATTTTATAGAAATACATATCCAGTAATAGCTGTGGCCTCCAGCACTTTCCATAATATGTAGACCTTTAACGTGCCAGTGTGAACTTTTGAGGTATATTTAAAATGTGAATCGGCCATTATTTATTCATGAATGTACAGAATCAAATGATCTTTGCTCCAGTGTATACAACTATTACTAAGGATGTTTCATGTTTTAAGGCTTACATCACATTTTTTTAATACATACAGAATAGTAGAAAATAGAGTACCAAAATAGACCAAGCATCGTTATATTTCCGGTCCCCTCTGGCCTTTTGAACTGTAAGCTGTACATACGTGGTTATGGTCTGTGCTAAGTATGAAATACATTTAAACAGTGAAACAAAATAAGTTGCACAGTTATTGTTGTTAATTTTGATGTTATACTTTTCAAACAGTAATAATTCATTGTAAGGCAATGAAGAGTTGTCATCTACAAATGGCTTTTTACTGAATCCAACAATGATAATATTCAGTGACAAAATACATTTATTTTAAAACAAAATAAAAACATTAACCAGTGTTCTCTAACGTGATCGCTACAGCACTTCAAATATCATCAATAAAAATGAACGGTGGTAGAAAGCTTGTCTCAATACCAGCCTCCTTCCTGCTAAATCAAGATTGAATGTGTCAAATACACAATTCCAACAGGACCAAGTATAACTACTAGACTGAATAAGTGGAGTCTTGGCTTGCTGTTACAAGGCACTTGACCAGATCCTTCGGTGTCTTATTGACAGCTGCTTTGAATGAGGAAATAGTAGTCTGAGTATAAGGCAGTTGTTTCGTTCTCCTCCTTGCTGGAACAACCTACATCACTCTTTAGGAGGAAAAATCCAGAATATGATGTTAGCAAACAGGTATCAAAACCAAACTCATGTAAACAAAATCATAGATAGAGTGTACAGCCAGAAAGTTGATACTTTAGGTAAATTCAAAAGGGAAATACATGTGACAAAGATATAACTGTTGACTGACCGACAGAGTGACACGGAAGTGATGGATGACATCCTGGGCCGGTAGAGCGGGTACGGACCTCAGGTGCAGGGTCCCCTGGGAACAGCGTTACAGACACTTACCCACGGGATTCTACCTCCACACACAACGCAAACATGGAGGGATCTTTTTTTTAAAATCTGGATTAAGCATCACTACATACCCTTGTAGAGACACTCTTTCCAGTGTAGAGACGTGTCTCGTTGTGGTCCGGGCACAGCCGGCCCCTGGTGTACCCACACTGCTGCACCCACACGCTTTTGTTGGACCTAAGATAAACAACAATGAATACACAAGTACAAACGTGCCTGTGAAATTTGGACTTCTTAATGCAAGGCAGTAGGGTTTTAAGCTACTACAAAGTGTGTGTTGTTGTTTTGAAGTTTTGTGTTGATGTTTCGTGTACTCACGTCATGTGCAAAGTAATCTGTGACATGGAGGAGTTCCTCTTTCCGTGGAGAGATATGGTGTAGCTGAGGGTCACAAGCAGAGGAAAGGTTAAGCACCGAATAACCTCAATTCACGCTGAAACACAGCCTCCATTCTCCACAGCTTGAGGGAGCTTTAGGGCTGGAGCTCATGCCCACCTGCAGCTCTCTGGTGTTGGGCAACTCCGGGTCGTGATCTGCTGGCCGGTCTCCAGGATGTGCAGACCAATCAGAGAGGGCGCTAGCGTTTCCCCTGTGACGGAGAGAAAAAGTCTCAGTGTGTTTGCCACTGTAACCACAACAAGGCACTCTGAGACAAATCAATCAAACGAAGGGCTTGACTAATGTTTGCCTCCTGCACACAGTGCGTAGCGGAGGAGTGTGTGTCTGTGGTCAGCTACCCTGTGTGTGTACGCTCCGCTGTCTGCGTGGTGACGGC
>NC_140283.1:2939982-2962482 GCF_964030765.1 Micromesistius poutassou | reverse complement strand
TCGGGCCGGTCCGTGTTGATGCCCACCCGGCCGTGGTGGTAGACCGAGTCGGGCATCTGACCGCGTTGCCACAGCACCTCGCTGTCACTCTCGAACTGACCCGGGTTTGAGGCCTGGAGAAACACAACAATGGTGAGAGAGGTCAGAGGTCAGAGGTCAGGGGTCAGCGGTGTGATGCTACGATGCGCTCTAGTGCAGCGGTCCTCAAGTGCTCTGCCTCAGCATCCACATGTAAATAGTAAATAGTAAATAGTCATTAAGTCACTACCCAAACAGAATTAACATATTAAGTCACTGATATTGTTGTGTTCGTCAACAAGCCTTCATGTATCAAGCTGCAACCATTGGGTGCAACACTGAAACATGAACTAACATGGAAACATTATTCATAGTATTCATTGGCTTCTTTCTAAGGATTAAAGTGAAAAGGCCCGCTGGACCCCCTACTGGGTTGGTGGAGAATCACTGGTGTCTACTGAGCACCGTTGAATAGCATGGACGTCCTAGGTTGTGATTGTTTTGAAATAACTGAAGCTAGAGACTCATCTTTAGTGATGATCAAAACATGATTAGTGATGATCAAACAATGATCATTGTTTTTTTAACACATGTTATTGAACAGAATTATAACAGAACCATAAGGTAGATTAAAGTAAATGTCTATAAATGTCTTCTATATCTGTCTATATAGAAGCATAGACCAGCAACGATTTGCGGCAAAATCAAGGGGAGAAATAAACAGGAGTCCCATTCTTCTGAACATGATCAATATACAAAGTATAACCTAATACAACTTAGTGTACAATTCACTTCATTCAGAATTTCATGTTCTGTCACCGAAGAGATAAAGGAAAATTGATTTCTAAACAAACAATAAGGAAGGAGAGGAAGATGAGGATATGGGAGAGAGAGAGAGAGAGAGAGAGAGAGAGAGAGAGAGAGAGAGAGAGAGAGAGAGAGAGAGAGATGGGAGAGAGGGGGAGGGAGAGAGAGAGAAAGAGAGAGAGTGAGATGGGAGAGAGGGAGAGGGAGAGAGGGAGAGAGAGTGTGTGTGAGAGAGAGAGAGAGAGAGATAGGGAGAGAGAGAAACAGAAGGGAGAGAGCTAGAGAGAGAGAGGGAGAGAGAGAGAGACAGATAGAGACAGAGAGAGAGGGAGAGCGAGAGAGAGAGAGAGGTGGGTGTGGACATGATGGGTGGAGGAGGAGGGTCAGACAGACACGGCCAGACTGACAGATGTTACCCTGACGATGATCCTCTCGGACACCTGTGCTGCCACCGTGTAGCTCTGGCTGTGGGACTGGGCCTGCAGCGCCACCACCAGCATGAAGTACCTGGACACACACACACACACACACACACACACACACACAAGGTCATACACACACACACACACACACACACATACACACACACACACACACACACACACACACACACACACACACACACACACACACATATAGGGTCACCCACACACTCACACACACACACACACACACACACACACAAGGTCATACACACACACACACACACACACACACACACACACATATAGGGTCACCCACACACACACACACACACACACGCACACACACACACACACACACACACACACACACACACACACACACAAAAGGTCACCCACACCACACAGACACAGGTTCACACATACACACACACACACACACACACACACACACACGGAGTCACATACACACATACACAGTCATACACAGAGCAATTGAGGTTTTGTACAGAAGGCGGTGTATGAATAAAGTGTGATGGACAGAGTGATGTGGGGTACCTCTGGTCGGGGTTGGGCTTGCCCTTCTTCCTCATGTTATTGGCCGTGGTCTCGCTGAAGTGCAGCCGCCCCACGGTCACCTTGGTAACCTGCTCCGGTGGCAGGGTCACCCTGAGGACAAAATCCAAACTATAAACTGTAAACTCTACAACCATAGAGACATGAATGCAGTTGTGACGTGCGCTTGGGAAAAGCCTTTATACTTACAACACTGGTTTGAAGGGCCGCTTGCTCCGGTCGGACTGGGACTGCTCCACGCTGATGGACTGGTTCATGGCCTCTAACTGGGATCAGAGGACGTAGACGTCAGACGTTTACGTTTAGGGCATTCAGCAGACGCTCTTATCCAAAGCCACTTACAAGAAGTACGTTTGTCAGAAGAAAGAGAAACAACAATATATGCAGTAAGGATGTTCATAGAAACAAGTGCCAGGGCGCTAGGTTAACCCATTCCCCGTAGGCAACAAAGACAGCTAGGATCAAATGCTACATCCCTGGCGGTCACCTGCATGTCTAGACCCTTCTGCCAGAGGCCTGGTCTCAGGACCACCCCAGGTGTCCCTCATCGCACTAGTCATGGTCCTGCTATATGTACCAGGGCACAGGGTCAAGGGTCAATGTGTGTGGTGCTGAAGGTCTCCTGCTGGTACCTTGACTCCGTTGAGCTTCAGGTAGAAGCAGTCGATGGGCTGGAGGCCCTCGCTGGTCTTGATGTACTTGGGATCCCCCAGCATGCCGATGTAGACCGTGACCTGGAAGTGGTTCTTCTTCTGGCACACAAAGGCGTCATCCGCCAGGGAGAAGTTGAAGCCCTTGTCTGCATCCACGCGATAGGTGGGCATCGGCCTGGAGGAGAAAGCATGAAGATCTAACTGCTTGAAAGGGCTCATATACTCCTATTATTTATCTGATACACACCAAATATTAACTCTGTGTCTTATCTCAAATCTCTAATTGTGATAACATCCTTTACTGTTTGGGAGTAAAGGATGTTCTCATTCGGCAATCTCCAAGATGTCTGTTTGGTTCTGTTTGGCGGCACTAAGGGTGATTCAAAACAGAACGCCGCTACACATACAGGAGTAGGAGTAGGAGAGCTAGTCTGTTGCGGTCGCCCTGCCATATCCTCTCTGGAGGAACAACCCCTGCTGACCCCCTGTATGTGATTTCCTGATTCATTATACTGACCCGTTTGTAACATTCAAAATACTGACCCCTGTTTGTAACATTCATACTGACCCCTGTTTGTAACATTCATACTGACCCCCTGTTTGTAACATTCATATTGACCCCCTGTTTGTAACAACTTTCCTCATTGCCCATAGGCTCCATCACCATAGTCATTGGGTGATAGATAGTGAATTATCGGACATTTATTTAAATTAAAATCTTTGGAGATCCTGGAGCCACTTTTACAATAAGTGGAGAGCGAAGCGTTCAAGCCCAACACAAGGGGGCGACCTTGAACTCCCCCTGGTAGCCCCCCATCAAAAGACCCCCGAGATGACCTACAGCCTGGCACGGGCTGCGGACCAGCGTCATAAACCAGGTGGGCCACCGGCTCGTCATCATAATGATAGAGGACCGTGACCGGGGTCCACTGAGTTCATCTCCACCATTTCGACATTTCCAGAGAACAAGTTGGCTGCGTTTCGCTCACGTCTTTCTCAACTCAGCCTTCCAACATGTTCCTCTCTCTACCATCACCCTCTACCCCCATCTCACTCCCCCACAGTGCTCACCGCCCAGGAATTTGAACATCTCTGCGAGCCCTTTCTGAAACACTCACCCCTCCCCGACCAGCTCATTATAAGCGTTCCTTCGCTCTCTCCGTTTTGTTTTTTTTACACTTTGTAGAGAAAGTCTACATTTATTGAAGCGGTGAACTCCTCAAGGATGAATATAAATCAAAGCATTTCTACTTTAAAGTCACGGTTAAATGAATTTCCACCCACAACTCTTTGCAATTGGCGTCGTATAAGGGCGTCCACTTGTTCTGCTGGTGCGGCTGCCACTTGATGCACTGGTAGTTGGGGTCCAGGTAAGTGTTCTCTGCGTCCTGCATTATCCCTGGAACAAACGTTAGAAGACATTCCAATTTAAGTAAATGTAGGTCAAACTAAACGGGAAATAATTGTTCTTGTTGTGTTTTATTAATGATAAATTGTGTCAATGATGAGCGAGGCAACAGGTAGGCAAGTGCATTAGAATAATTGAGCTGAAAGAGGAAAAAGGTTTAGCAAAGAGGTGAGACTCTATTTGCTGTTTTGTATTTTCCAAATGAAGACCAAGATCTCAGGACACAAGACACATGAACGTTGCATCATGGGCCCTGGCTGAATCTGGGATCCTCATCCTCATCTTCAAGGATTAGGATCAGGACTATGATTTTGTATTTCTCAATCGGTGGCCGAAGACCAGACACAACAAATAGAGCGAGGGAAACACAGTGGAGGAAGGACGAGAGGGGACAGATGCCTGCCTACCTGGTTCTTGCTTGATGATACCTGTGAGGATTTGAGCATTGAGCGTGCTGTTGGGCGAGTCGGAGTGCTTCCTCTTCTTGGCCGGGTGGGCAGCGACCCCGCTACAGAGAGGTTAGCATGCACACGGTCACAGAGGACGGAGACAGCGGCAGGCCACAACGACCCAACCAGCCACAGGGGTAACAAGGACACAAGTTTCCCAGTAGAAATGATTTATTCTAAGACCCTCTACGTCGGCAGGTATCTGGTTTAATGGAGCGTGATCGTGGGGAGAAGGTTGGTATTGACACGACTAGCGTCTACCAAGCATCTACAGATATGGAATGGGTGGACACCATTCTTACCCAGGAGAACTAAATGAAAATGGGTCAACTATTTTGTAGCCTTGATTGTAGTTTACATAAATGGTTTTATCAATTGTTCCATCCATCCACATACTATACTATCCTGTACTTGATTTACACATTTGAACTACATTTGAATTAATAGACAAAGCAGGATTCCATTTGCCACTGCCATTTTTTAATTCCAATTTCCAATTTGTTCTTATCTTTTAGTATCTCAGTTGTAAGAACCACCTCTCTTCATACCTCCATACTGTTTCATTTCCCTCCACCCCACAGCTCCCTTTATCATCCATCTATCACTCCACCCATCTACACCTTTATCTCTACCGCCATCTATAGCTCCATCCATCTAGAGCTCCACCTATACCTCCATCCATCTAAACATCCATCAATACATCCATCTATATATCCCCCCCCCCTCCTGCCTCCCTCCCCCCATCCTCAACAGTACCCCCAGCGACTCACTCTTGGCCCTGCGGATGCTGAAGCAGCTGATGCAGCATCTGCGTCTGCTGCAGGTCTCCGTTGCCCCCGGCGACTGGGCCGATAGGGTACTGGGTGATTATGGGTTCGGGTTTCAGGTACATGTCCCGGTGCATGCTGGGATAGTGGCCGTGTGACGGCAGAGGTGGCGGCGGAGTCATGTGACACATGTTCTCGGGTGTCATGGTCCGGAGCATATGAGGATCTGAAGAACAAAGGACAGGTCACGTGATGACTACAGGTGAACATGGTCTACTGTACTGTAATGTTTCAGGTTGAGCCAGACATAGCACGTTCTGTCCTTTCCAAGTGTTAGTGAACTTGTAAGGTTTGCGTGTTGGAATAAATGAGATCTTAGCAGGGCCTGCAACATTTCCCCACCCTTGGCTAATTCAGTTTTCCATTGTTTCAAACTGGAATGGTGCCCATCTGATAAAACTACCCCACACCTTCTCACTAATGGTCAGAGAGAGCTAGACCAACACAGGTGTTTGGCAAGAGAAACGCAGTGACTTTGAGGACTGTTTAACTTCTGTGCAACAGTGTTTTAGCACTTAACACTTTGAGCGCACATCAAAGAACTAATCTGACAATCATACATAGCTGAATGAAACCAATGTAGTATATTGGTTCCAAATTGCAACTGAAACATAACTAATAAGTTAATGTGAAAAGATCAATATATTACTATCAATATGTAAACTTGATTAGCGAAGGATGGACAGAGCTGAACCTACCTGTGTGAGATGTCTGCATTTTAAAACTGTCTTCAAGTTATCCTTCCATCCAATCAAACGTATCAATTCCTTGAGCTGATACACATTAGGCTCTGAACACTTAATGTTCAAGGTTGTGTGTTTTTTGTCTAGAGTCTCTAGACTCTCTCTCTCTCTCTCTCTCTCTCTCTCTCGTGCTCTCTCTGTCTCTCTCTCTCTTTCTCTTTCTCTTTCACTTACCATTCACCTGCTGGGGCGAGTAAGGCTCTGAGCTGGAGTCTGGAGGGGACTCAGGTAGTGTCCTGATAAAATGGGAAATAAATAGAAAATCATGTTTTATTCACGACCATGTACCGTAGAAGACCGTGTTCCGTGAGCCTAGGCTACCATGTTTGATCCGTCTCCTTGCCGCCCTCTCGACTAGTAAAGCTTTATTTGTACAAAGCAGAAGTGTAATCTCCTGTTGAGTGCCCAGCGGACCTGTAGTGGGGTGTGTTGTCTGGCTTCTTTGTGTGCCTTAGAAAACATAAACGTCACGCAGGAGTCGTGCCCGTGAAGACATGGCAGCCGCTACGCACGTCAGCCATGTTAGCACCGATCTCATCTCGCTAGCACAAATAGAGTTCATACACTTGTGTGAACACTGTTGTGCACTTCCCACCGAAGTAGTCCAAGCAGCCCCCTCTAGTCCTGCGTCTGGACCCCATAAACCCCTAGACCTGTCTCTACACCAGTATCTAGACCCCCTAAACCCTAGACCTGTCTCTACACCTGTATCTAGACCCCATAAACCCCTAGACCTGTCTCTACACCTGTATCTAGACCCCCTAAACCCTAGACCTGTCTCTACACCTGTATCTAGACCTCCTAAACCCTAGACCTGTCTCTACACCTGTATCTAGACCCCATAAACCCCTAGACCTGTCTCTACACCTGTATCTAGACCCCCTAAACCCTAGACCTGTCTCTACACCAGTATCTAGACCTCCTAAACCCTAGACCGGTCTCTACACCTGTATCTAGACCCCCTAAACCCTAAACCTGTCTCTACACCTGTATCTGGACCCCCTAAACCCTAGACCTGTCTCTACACCAGTATCTAGACCCCCTAAACCGTAGACCTGTCTCTACACCTGTATCTGGACCCCCTAAACCCTAGACCTGTCTCTACACCAGTATCTAGACCTCCAAAAACCCTTAGACCTGTCTCTACACCTGTATCTAGACCCCCTAAACCCTACACCTGTCTCTACACCAGTATCTAGACCTCCTAAACCCTAGACCGGTCTCTACACCTGTATCTAGACCCCCTAAACCCTAGACCGGTCTCTACACCAGTATCTAGACCCCCTCACCCCCTAGACCGGTCTCTACACCTGTATCTAGACCCCCTCACCCCCTAGACCGGTCTCTACACCTGTATCTAGACCCCCTCACCCCTTAGACCCGCATCCATCTCACCCTGGAGCGTAGTGGCCTCTGTGTTCAGGCTTGATGTGCGCTGGCAGCTGCTGCGGGCCCAGGCAGGGGTAGTTGTGTCTGAGGAGGCCCAGGGAGGGCCCTGGGGGGTAGGGGCCCTGGCAGTTGGGTGGCGGGCCGGGCGGAGGCGCTCCCTGGCGTAACGGGATGGGGGGACTCACGCCACACGCTAACCCCACGGAGGAGGACCCTGCTGCCTGGGGAGACGAGTAGTTGGGTACTGGGCCGCTGTGGACCTCCGAAAAACAGCTGGAAAGAGAAAGATAGGAACGGGAATGGAAGAGAGAGAGGGGGGGGGGGGGGGGAGAGAGAGAGAGAGAGAGAGAGAGAGAGAGAGAGAGAGAGAGAGAGACAGAGAGGGCGAGCGAGACCGAGATTAGCCTTATCGGAAAAATTGCAACAACATGATGCAGTTTAGTCTGTGTATTTATTTTCCGTGGTGTTTCCGCATTGAAATGGGCTGCTCTTGTTTTTGGAGGGAAAGGAGGAAAAGGGGGAGATTGGGGCAGGGGGGAGGAGAGGGAGAAGAATGAGGAGATGAGGGGTGATGGGAGGGAGGAGGGGGAGGAGATGAGGGGGAGGAGAAGGAAGAGATGAGGGAGAGGAGAGGGAGGAGAAGGAGGAGATGAGGGGGAGGAAAAGGAGATGAGGGGGAGGAGAGGGAGGAGAAGGAGGAGATGAGGGGGAGAAGGGGGACAGAGAAGGAGGAGATGAGGCGGAGGAGGGGGAGGGGGCGAGGAGGGGTCTTAACTGACATGTCAGTGCTGTCGTCCTCCTTGCTGATGTACTCCTCCAGGATACTGGTGTCGATGTTGCTTGGCTCCAGAGAGCAGGTAATATCATGACCTGAGCAGACAGAGAGCAGGTAATGTCATGACAGTGGAGAGAGGAGAGACAGAGCACTAGCCCACCTAATGATGCCAATGTCTCCCACATCTCTGGGACAGGAGCCATAAGCCCAACCGTTTCGACACACGATAACGTTTGAACACTTTCGTGAAAAAACTTGATGACAGCAGATATGGTTTGTCTGGAATTTGCAAAATGAGCAGACAGGACTAAATAACGGATATTACTCCAGATTTGAGTGGCTTGACCAACAGTCTAAACAGTCCACAGCTGTTGAGTACATTTAATCATTGCAAAGGATGCAAATTAGCTGCTTCTAATTCCACCTCGATCATAGAAGTCACGAATCACATTCACCCTTCTTTCCTTCCCTCCGAGCGCCGGGTCACTTCCAGCCCTTGGCAGCCAAAGGTCCCTCAATCCCAAACACATGACCCCCTCACCCCTCCCACCACCACCCCTTTTTAATCTCCAAAAACAAAAAGGCCAACTGACTGGAACACACGTATACCACTTTACAGACAAATACTCTCATCCGTAACATTTTTCTTTTACCTTTTCAGATAACACGTATCAAACAAAACACCCCCAACCTTTCGGGTCTGACAGGAATTGGGACTTTCCTGTTTGTGGTCCAAATGGCAGATAGCGATAGGCCTCAAGGCAGGAGATGACTAAGACCACTAGCAAGAGGGTTGGGGATTGGTAGAGGGTAGAGGGTCTATTGCTCTCTCTCTCTCTCTCTCTCTCTCTCTCTCTCTCTCTCTCTCTCTCTCTCTCTCACCCTTTGATAGTTTAAGCGGCTATTCTGTAAGAAATGCCGAGAATTCCTTACGATTGGGAGAAGGCTACTTCCCCCCCCCCCCGCCCCCCCACACTTGACACTTGGGTTGGTAGACCTCCAGATGGCCCTTCTCCCTGGTAACGTCCTCCAGCCTTAATCAGCTCTCTATTCCAAGTCATCAGGAAGCAGTCATCTGCTACACAAAACCTCATGTTGTCATGCTCTGTTTCTCCCAATGTGATTGATCATACGTTACATATTCCAACCAACAGTCTATTTCATAGCAACCCACGGTGAACAACAGTGTAAACAAAAAACAAACCATTCAATCCCTCATTTTAGCCATAAATTAAAAGATAAATGATTCAAACCTTTAAGGATTGGAAACCCTGTGAAAAACGCCCCGAGCAATGAGGCCCGTGCTGTTTGTGTGTGGAACTGTTGACATTAGGTTTCTGTCTGTTTCCAACGCTAACACCCGGACTGTTCTGGATCTGTTCACGGAGGAACACAGATGGATCATGTCTCTTACTGCCATGCCCTCGCCGAGGAAGGCGAGTGGGACGGCTTTCCCCTAAATCTGACCCAGATGTGCAGAGCCCCACCCAAAGGGCAGTAAATTCAGGCTGGCAGGCCTGATAACAAAATATGAAGCGATGGAGGGAGAGGGGGAGAGCGAGGGAGAAGGGGGGCAAGAGAGAAAGGGAGTGCAAGTAGATAGATTGCGATGTGTAGGGGTAGGGGGGGGGTTTGGATAGGCAGCTTCTGAGGTGGAATAATGAAATACAAGTTTAAGGTCCTGAGTAAGAACAACAAGAGCGCGCGAGAGAGAGAATGGGAGAGAAGAGAGCGAGGAGAGGAGAGATAGAGAGAGAAAGAGAGAAAAGTTGAAATAAATTGAAAATGTGATATTAAGATGATCAATTCAAAATACAAGATGGATGAGAACAAACAGATTAACTTCCACTCATGTAAAGGGAGCGATGCTTTTTATTGAAATCCCACATGAGTTATTTTCTGTCTAACAATTATTTCTTTGCTCTTCACTGGAGTTAGAGGTACTAATGGAAAATGTAAATAATAATCATGACCTTCAAGACTGCTCTTTGTTGACAAAAACTGTGCCGTGAACTTAGCAACTTTCACAGCAAGCAATCCTACAAGTTCAAGAGTTTAAATTTGTCACAAACGCTTTCACAGTTGCTGCATTGCACTTCACAGATGCTCAGAGACTGTGAAAATGTAAAGCGACTGTAACCACAAAGTTTACTTTAAACCCCATTTAAAGTTTAAATGGCCGTTGATAAGGGATGTGTAAGTCTCCCTGTGAGCTCTGTTATTCTTTCCCCAGCTGTGTTCGACAGCAAACAGTGCAGCGATTGTCAATCCAACTTCGTTACAGACCAGCCTTTTGACAGCCTAGGGCTAAGAGGGTTTTGTGTATTGGTGTGTGTGTGTGTGTGTGTGTGTGTGCGTGTGTGTGTGTGTGTGTGTGTGTGTGTGTGTGTGTGTGTGTGTGTGTGTGTGTGTGTGTGTGCGCGTACGTGCATGTGTGTGTGCGTGTGTGTGTGTGCGTGTGTGCGTGTGTGTGTGTGTGTGTGTGTGTGTATGTGCGTGCGTGTGCGCGTGTGCGTGCATGTGCGTATGTGTGAGCGATTGTGTGTGTGTGTGTGTGTGTGTGTATGTGTGCATGTGTGTGTAACAAAGAGAGAGGGAGAGTAAGAGAGAGAGAGAGGGATAGAGTGTGCGTATGTAATGCCACTTTTTCAATGCGTGAGTTGTCTTCAGTGTAATAATCTAGAATGGACAAAAACAGAGCAGTCAGTGTGTCAGGGCCCATTGATCATTGGCATTTAATCTAATTAGTATTCTTTGTTTCAATTTCAATTAATCTTATATCTCCACAGAGTACGCATGTACTGTTTATATTGGACTCTCTATATCAGAGAGTATCTTATTTATTTGGCTTGAAATATTAAATGAAGAAAGTTGCTGCTATAACCATAATAATACAAATATGGAACGATTTAAAGAATGTTTAAATGTTATTATTAATTTAGATATTGCTATTGCGGCTATGGTTTCCTGACTTTGATTTGTGGTATTATGATTTACCATAGCCTGGTTTATTTTAACGATACATGTATATTTGTCTGTGTGTGTAAAAGGTTAATATTTAATCACTGTCAGACTGGCCTCTATGTGGCTGAGTTTGATGGAGCAAAGTCCATTTGACTATCAAACAGTATAACCCAGAATGCACTTGGGGATAAGCAGTGCGCAGAAATACAAATGTATGCAAACCTAATAATTCTCCCATTGAATCAAATAATATAACACAAAGGTTTACATAAAATGATGGCCATTAGGTTTCTGTTTCATTTGCATGTATTTTAATTATCAAAATCTTTCTATATTTTTATCTGAATCTCAATGTCTCCCTCTATGAACAGCAAATGTACTACGGAATAAATAAATGCCAGCTAAATTATTACAATGCATTTGATATGCAACAATATACACTGAAATGGAAAGCCTTTGTTCAGTTTTTTGATCAAATACCAACTCTTCTCTTATACCAAATCTTTTTTCCTACATTTAATATGAAGAGGTTCACAATTATTACAACCAAATCAGTGAAGCGTTCAACTTCTATCTGTTTTTACACTAACAAACATCTTCCAGAACTGTTTGAAATAGATCAAACAGTTCAAACCACAAGATTTACATAAAACAGAGACGTGTCAAAAAATACTCCTACAAATCAGAGCCGCAGTGAAAACACACACACTAGAATCAACCTTGGAATAGATCCCGGCTTGGAAGAGCATAGAGACACAAAACCACAGCCAGAAAGCTGTCGAGCGGACACTAGTACCTGCACGTAGCCACAGCATGTTGACGTCCTGGAAGCACCTGAGATGGAAGATGAGTCGAAGAATCTCTCCTCTAATTTTCACATGTTTCTCTACGCTGGCTTTGAAACACTTCTCCTGCAGACCTGAAAGCCGTCATAGGGGGGTCTACAAGTTTGTGTTGGTGTGGGATGGTACCAGCGTGTGTGTGTGTGTGTGTGTGTGTGTGTGTGTGTGTGTGTGTGTGTGTGTGTGTGCGTGTATGTGTGTGTGTGTGTGTGTGTGTGCGTGTGTGTGTGTGTGTGTGTGTGGGGGGGGGCACGCAGGCGTTATTTCACTTGTCTGCATCACGTGTATGCATATGTGCAAAGGTATACCGTGCCTGTGAGTGTGTGTGTGTGTGTGTGTGTGTGTGTGTATGTGTGTGTGTGTGTGTGTGTGTGTGTGTGTGTGTGTGTGTGTGTGTGTGTGTGTGTGTGTGTGTGTGTGTGTGTGTGTGCATGTGTGTGTGTGTGTGTGTGTGTGTCTGTGTGTGTGCACGTGTGATTGTGTGTGTGTGTGTGTGTGTGTGTGTGTGTGTGTGTGTGTGTGTGTGTGAGAAAGCTTGCGAGTGTGTTGTAACGGGGGATTATTCCCTCCTGTCATGAGGTAGGGCTGTACCAGGCTACCACACACAGTCCTTGTCGCACCGAGCACTGGTCCAACCTGGCTCAGGGGATTATGGGTAGTTAGGCCACGGCGCGGAGACAGGGGAGGGTTGGAGGTGGGGTGGGGGTGTGGGGAACGACTCAAACAGTTAGGGAATGTCGGGCCAGCATGAAAAAATCAGAACAAGAGACGAAAGGGAGAGAGAGAGAGAGAGAGAGAGAGAGAGAGAGAGAGAGAGAGAGAGAGAGAGAAAAGGGAGAAAGATCATTCCTGACTGGTTACTAAAATAAATAAAACATTTGATAAAACTGTAATAAAGAAGAATAAAACCCATTTGGCTGGACGACTGTGAGTGAGAGGACCATCAGGGTGGTTGACCCTGGACCCTCAGCTCCAGTCTAACAGGTCATAGAACGGAAAAGTGAGCTCTGAGTCAAAGCAAGAATCATGGACACCTTCCAATGGCCAAGTATTACTCCATACTAGCAACGCAGGATGGATGGGAGGGTACGGCACACTAGAGGAGAAACAAACATCAACTTATGCAGATGCGTGGAAAGCCCTGCTGCTCAAAAACAATGGATGCCGGTGAGGTCACTTCACTCTGAGAGTGAAATACGGAGGACAAAATCACAATGCTTCAGATTTTTTCTATAGAAGTCAGCTCAGCTGATTTTATTATGAAACGACTTTGTTCACTGGTTCAAAACCCCCTCTATATGTTCACAGGAGGAGGAGGAGGGTTCAATGTGACTCCCACGAAGGATGGATACAAATCACTGTGAATCAGAGTAGGATTCAGCAGCGTGACCATAGCTTTACGGCTGGATGTGGGTCATATATCAGATGAAGGTGTTCCATCACAGACACACATACAGGGATATCTGCCACGCAAGGAATGCTGTGCAACACTTCTCCCATACTAAAAAGAAAATAAGACGATTTTCTGCTTTTTCAACACAGAGGAATGCATGATTGAATAGTATGTGCACTTCTACATTTGTATTACAATGAGGTCCAACCGATCTTCCGTAGCCGCACACACTCAGTTAAAGTAATACATGAGTTGGAATACTCATAAAATTCATAAAATATGAATTTGTCTAAATAATAATAATAATATTAATAATAATTCTTTGTGCATGTGTTTTGTGTGTGTACATTGTACATTCTCATGAACATGTCTTTGTTTTGTTTTTTGCTGTGTGTTGCGTGTGTGTGCATGAAAGCGTGTGTGTCCGGGAGTGTATGGCCGTTGGCCTGTGTTGGAGTGTGTGTGTCTGTGTCTGAGTGTGAGTCCGGGTAGCGTGCAGGTCAAAGAGCTCCAAGAGGAGAGAGGTCAAGGTTTGGGGACGGTTGCTATGCTTCTCTCAACAGGCCCGTCTCCCCCCCCCCCACCACCCTCCACCCCCCATCTCCGCGCCCTGTGTCTGCACTATCTCTGCTGCCTTAGCCTGTCTGCTCTCTGTCACTCTAATGGAGTCAGAGAGAGAGAGCCCAGGCTGGGGAAACCCACCAGGGGAAAACAACTGCTTCACCTCGCTGGTTTTAATGGGTGCCAAGGCTATGCCAGGAATGCACACTGTGCATTAAGGTGAACGTATACATATTTCACTAATCCTATTAAACAGTTAACCGCTGCAGAAATACATTACTGTCCTGTGTGTGTGTGTGTGTGTGTGTGTGTGTGTGTGTGTGTGTGTGTGTGTGTGTGTGTGTGTGTGTGTGTGTGTGTGTGTGTGTGTGTGTGAGTGTGTGTTTTACAGGCTACCTACCTTCCTAACTACTTAACATTTACATTTAATCGTTTAGCAGGCACATCTCTCCGAGGTGGCTTGGAAACGAAACAATCTTCATTTAGCGCTAAGAATGCTACAAAACAAAATCGAAATGGATATGTCCATGTCTATCCCCAGGTTGCAAATGAGTGATATTGATCAGAAATGCAAAAGAACAAAAACTCTGAACTTGCCACTCAAAGACCTGCGTGTCATTCTGCAGAACCTGGAGGGAAACAACACTATTACCACCGGACATCAGCCCGGCCTGAACGGCTGATATAACGCCAACGCAAGAGCATCTCTCACTCCCAAACCAAGAATGTAAACACTCTAAATTCCTGCCTGAGCAGCAAGGAACCCCTGACAGTAACTGATGGCTGTGTATATTTAAGTCGACGGTGTGTGTATGCTACAATAAAGTGTTAATCCCTCGGGTCATTACTTATTACTAAACACAGACCGCGGGGTCGCCTTTCTATGTGCACTTGACTTTGCCTGGACACTTGACATTGAGATCCACACAAAACAACAACCCAAACCAAGTCAGTGTGAGGCGTGTTGTAAATCACTGACGGCACAGAGATGAAACAGGAGGCCTACGTCGTTAAAGAATGAGATGTTACAGATGAGTTCATTAGGTTCAATATGTTCTCAATCATGTTGTCGGCATGAAGTATGATTCAAATAAGACGTGTTATGGACAGAATGGACAGAAAACCAAATCGACCTGGTCTTCATTCGAGGTCTACGTCACGATGCACTCAGGTCAACGCAACCTGGTGGTGATGTCAAACTAAACATGTTTCTGCTACACAGTGTGCCACGTGTGTGCCCGTACCAAACACACCATCTATCTTGAGTACATTCCTCCAGCCTTCCCCAGCGCCCCCTCCTCCCTCTCCTTGTTTTTGGGACCAGGATTCCCCATTAGGTCTACTCCATCTCCCAGGTCCTGCTACTCTTCACCCCCACTACCCTCCTGCACTCCTCAACCTTTCTCTGTTGTTTCCAACCAAAGCAACTGGAACAAGTAAAATGGCTGACATGAAGCACTCCAAGGTGTTGTATTGGACTTGTAATTTGGTCGTTATGTTTCTTAATAGGTTTAGGATTAGGCCTACTTAGGTTGGTCAATTATACACATTTTACCCACAGCTGAATAAACTGCCATAAAAATATTTCTAAGGAGCCCACAAGCAGATTTATTTCAATATCCAGGCTACAGGTAGACTAAACCACTTCCACAGGTAGGCTTTAGACTAAACCACTTCAACAGGTAGGCTTTAGACTAAACCACTTCCACAGGTATAGACTATACCACTTCCACAGGTAGGCTACTGACTAACCCACGTCCACAGATAGGCCATGGACTTAACCACCTACACAGGTAGACTATGGACTAAACCACTTCCACAGGTAGGCCTGTTGGTCAAAAATTACCACACTTTTCCAGTCGCATCTTTGGGCTGGGCGTCAACAGGCGCACTTACTTACGCAATAATCCACCAGTAGGAAAAGTTAACCCTTCCGAATTCTAATGTTTCCTGTTCATTGAGATAGACTCTAGATACATATATTATATATGTGGATTATTTAAATGAGTTTCTTACCTTCAAAGAATCTTTGTAACGCTTCAGTTTCATCTACAACGTCCATCGTTGCGGGTCCCACTTGATAAATCCATCAACATCTCCCCTCTCCCGACCGAAAGATAACTCGGACTGGGGGACCTTCACACCAACATTTTGAACTCCAGTTTCCCTTTGAAAAAGTTTTCCTAAACTAAAAAAAAAGTCCTAAAAAAGTCTGTTTTAGAGGCGGTGTGCCCTGGGCCAGTGGCAGGTCTTAACCCTCAGCCTAATGACACAATGCCAGGCTCAATAACAGTCTTCTGGGGTAAATTAAAAAATAGAAAACCGCTAACTGAGCCTTTAAAAGATGACCTAACGCGCTGGACTCGGCGCGTAACAAAGGTCCTCGGATCAGTGCGTAACCTCAGCGCTACGGGACCCTGGGTGTGGGTCGATCCTGGTCCTAAAGTCGTTCGTTTTTTTTCCCCACAAGTAACATTAGACTAGAAAAAAAAACAAAGTGCGTTTAAAAAAACAACAACACGTGTGTGTCGAAGTTGTCCAAAGTGCTTCTCCGGGTCCTCAGTCCTCAGAGATCTCCAGCGCTCCTCCCTCATTGGCTCCGACGGAAGACTGCGCTCAACACTGAGAGACGCGGAGGAGAGGCGCAGAGGAGAGACGCAGGACAGGACAGGTGTGCTGCAGAGAGAGGGAGAGCGAGAGAGAGAGCGAGAGAGAGAGAGAGAGAGAGAGAGAGAGAGAGAGAGAGAGAGAGAGAGAGAGAGAGAGAGAGAGAGAGAGACGGAGGACAGAACAGGTGTGCTGCACAGAGAGAGAGAGACGCGATGGAGAAGCGCAGGACAGGGCAGGTGTGCTGCAGAGAGAGAGAGAGAGAGAGACATCCCACTGGACTCACTTTTTCACAATGATTGCACTATTGCACACATCCTCCATATTGTTAATACTGTGTATTTAGAGTGTATCTTTAATTTAACTGTATAGGAGATACCGGAATCTTTTATAATATCCCACATATTACTTTTTATATATTGAGTATTTAATGTGTGTAATATCTTATATGTATATATATAGACCTAGCAGGGTTTTTTTCTTTATTGTTCACCCACTTTGGCAATGTAAATGTTAGTTTCTCATGCCAAAAAAGCTTTTTTTTTTTATTGAATTGAATTTCAATTGAATTGAGAGGGACGTGCAGATCGCTGAAAACCCTTGTCCATCCATACTGCGTCCCCCACCCAGACCAGACCCTCCACGACACGTCGGTTTATTCTAGACTCCCGGAGAGCTGGTGACGGTCAGTGGGAACTCCTTGGCTTGCTATACTGCGAATCAAATAAAACAGACACAGCTGTGCTTTATTCCTTCATACATGGAGGATGTCCGGATACAGTCAAGTTTAGACTTCTGTCATCTGGCACATATTGTTTCATTTTTTTAGTCTTATCGGTTCATCCTTTCTATGTCTCTGACATAAAATCGGACAAAGAATATCTATTTATCAAAACCTCAAGCCTTTCGTGTCTTTCTGACAGCATAAGTGTATCAGTGTATAATTGTCTAAGTGTGTAATAAACACGACCACCGCCCCACAAGCCAACTTGTTCCATTGAGTTTATTGTTACATTAAAGGTGGACTCTTTCTCTTCAAGGTGTTAAAAGAACGATCACTTTTCTCCCCAACATTTATCAGCTGCATAACAATGCCACTGTGTCCCCCACCCCCCCCCCCCCCCACCGTCTCCCCTCCTCCCCCAACCCATCCCCCCCCCTGCATGTGAGATGCTGTTGTGTTGTCTTGTCCCCCACAGCTGGAGCATCTCTCTCTCCCTCCCCCACCTCCATCACTCCCCCCCACACCCCCCACAGCTCTTCCTCCATTCAACACAAACACAACGCCTTCGTTATTTCAGCCACACAGTGTGGATTGTTTCCGAGGACAGGCCAGAAGGAGAAGGAGATAGAGGGGTGGAGGGGACAATGAAACATCTGGGCCTGGCTTTACAGTTCATCTTGGCGTGTAGCATTAGTGGAGGCAGACTTATATGATTACATGTCGTTGTGCTGTGTCTCTGTGTGCATGCGAGTGAGTTAAGATAGAAAGACATGCAGAGACAGAACCAAACAATAGACATGAGTTAAATGTACAATGTATGGTTTCATTCATTCATCCATTAAAGGGGGAGCTACTAAATTATCTGAACAAAGTTTTATCGTATTGCATTACCCGCTACATTACATTGCATTACTCCACCGCAGGTGTAAACCATCACTAAACCAGCCTGATGTGACCACATACGCAGATCACAGACCAGACGCACACGTGCAGTGTAGGAATGAGTAGCGTGTGTGTGTGTGTGTGTGTGTGTGTGTGTGTGTGTGTGTGTGTGTGTGTGTGTGTGTGTGTGTGTGTGGAACAAGACCCTACACCCCTTCCCCCTGGGGTCTTAAAATACCACCATGGTGTAAAAGGCTTTTGCCATAGGCCGAACGCTTTTTTTTCTTGGCAGAAAAAAAGGTTGTAGTTTGTGTTCCAGCCTATAGGTGGTGCCATTGACTCTTTGCTAAACTCTGATAGGCGGAAAAACTAAAAATGCAAGATGGCGCTGCCCAGAGCAGGTTGGGAGGACGCGTTGCTATAGACACCTTTGTTTGTATCCATTGTGCACGAACTAACTATTTACAAATATCGTATGAAATATATAGTCCTATATATGCAAAATACAGATATTCAATAGATGTTGTGTGAACTGCTTACTGTGATTGAATAACGTAACCTTAAACTAAATGTCCCTAAGATCTAAGTGAATTCTCTCTCATCTCCTCTTCTGTAGGAAGGTCTGCCGTCGTTGTATCCTTTCGTCATCATGACGTCATATCGCACATTAACATTTCAAGGTGGGAAATCGTAAGTCAATAAACACAAGTAGCTTTCATTGACATGACATCAAGGTCAGTTGTCAGACCTATAGCAACAGCTCAACACAGCTCCTTAACGCCACGCCAAGCTCTCCTCCGTCCCCTTCCAACTGCTGCTGTATCTGTCCGCCGTCTACTATGCCTTCTACTTCCTGTGCACCCTCTGCCTGATCATCTACAAGAGTGAGTACGGGGGGGGAGCTCTCATGAATCCAGAGTCAGACACATGACCTGCCTCCGGACAAAGTGTGTGTTTGCCCGTCACCCCAGGTCAGGTCCTCAGCTACCCGGAGGAGCGTCTCACCTGTGACCTGGGTCTGCTGCTGCTGATGGCAGCTCTGGAGGCCCTCCGTCTTTTCCTTGGTGAGTTAACGCCTCCGCCTTTAACGCCTGCGTGTGCAGTACCGGTCGATGAGTCCCTCCTGCCTCCTGCCTGCCTGCTCTTGTTGCAGGCGGCCACGTCCACAGAATGCTAGACCCCCCCTACTGAACTCCACACACACATATACAGTATATATATGTTAGATATATATTTTGTTATATTTACATTTTTTTAAATAACAATAATAATTGTACAATGATCATTTCTAATAATAGTAATAATAACAACATTAATAATCACTCTCTACTCATAATTTACAACAATGAGATTTCGTAATGCATGAACTCATTTATGATCAGGCAGAAAGGACAGCTAAACCTGGTCAGCTGGCCGGGCCCTTGCTTGGGGGACATGGTGATGGGCAAAAATAACGGACACATTACATTACGAATATAGTCAACTCTGGCTCCAAACCTAACGAACACAACACACCACACATTCAAGAGGGTCAAGATGACCCTCGAGCCCCCTCCCTATCAGTCTGCGGAGAACACTCTGCCACAGCTAGATGGCGAGGACACACATATCACACAGAAAGACAACACAACCCGGAGGCTCAGGGACAAGAGAACCCTCTTTCACATGCACCGGATCACGGGGTGCTCTTCTGAAGCAGAACCTCCACGGAGGCGAAGCTCCAGACGACCTCAGCGCTGTTAGGGGACGTAGAATATTCGATCTCTCACGCTTTATGAATCAGTATTACCTTTGCCACTTTACTCAATAAATCCGAGGCCCTCGTGCTGACAGACTTTATCACCTCTCCGTCTCATTTTATCTGGTCAAGTAACTAGGCAGACTGTTTTTCCCAACAATGGCCGTCGTCGGTGGTGTATGAACGTGTGTGTGTGTGAGCGGGCGGCTGTGTGGCCCCTGTGAGGCCCCCCCCCCCCCCCCCGCCACCACAGGGGCCTCGGGGAACCTGAAGGAGACGGAGGGCCCCGTGGTGGGGAGCCTGGTCCTCACCGGGGCCACCATGCTGCTCTCCGTCTACTTCCTGGCCTGGCAGTCCTACGTCCTGCGGGCCGACCTCGTCCTCAACGCCGTCCTGCTGGGGGTGAGCGGAGTCGGCGGGGTCCTGGCCTTCATCACGGTCGCACGGTTCACAAGGTCAGCCGTGGCTCACTGCGCCCTCGCTCTGTCAGCGACAAGCTCGCTCGCGCTCGCTCTCTCTTACTCTCTCTCTCTCTCTCTTTCTCTTCCTTGCTCTCTCTCTATTCCTCACTCCCCCCCCACTCTCTCACTCTCGCTCTCTCTCTTACTCGCTCTCTCTCTCTCTCTTTCTCTTCCTTGCTCTCTCTCTATTACTCACTCCCCCACTCTCTCTCTCTCTCGCTCTCGCTCTCTCTCTTGCTCTTCCTTGCTCTCTCTCTATTCCTCACTCTCTCTCTCTCTCTCTCTCTCTCTATCTCGCTGTCTCTCTCTCTCTGACTCCTGTTATGTAACACGGTGAGCGTGGGAGACCACGTTCTGGACCTCTCATCTTGAGAGTCATTCACATCACAACCAGGGAAATGTAATGAAAATGTGACATGAATACCTCTCATCGTCATATTCATCTAAAGTTGAATTTACATTTGTAACCTGGTGAAAACATCCTATATTTATCAGCATGATTGATTCATATTGATTGACAAGATATTTCCACGGGACTACTTCTCCTAGGTTTGTTTTGAACAGGTGGATTGCTTCAAGCTCTTCCTTTGTGTGCCCTCTTTCCTTTATTGATGATATAAGCCTGGTTCTCCAGGACCTGTCTGAATTATTGATTTGAACGTCTTTCATCAAAGTGTTACTGTATACCGGTCTGATGCTGTCGCATTCTCAGATTTTCCCTGCAGGGGCGATCTCAGAAAAACGATGTGCTTTACGTCTGACAACAACACACATTATTTCTAATTATAAAATATAAAAAGTTTGTGAAATGAGAGAAAAACAGCGTAATATAGTCACAGTATAGTTGATGAAAAGTATTTCTGTGCTCATGGGTCTGGAGTCAGCTTTAGCTGAAGCATCATGCTCATTGCCCATGAGAATGAATGAAGCTGACGGTGATTTCCTTTTCCTTACAGTATCAACTCATAAGAAGATCTCTGGACGATCTCTGAGCGATCTCTAAACCCCACCAGACCAGAACCACGCTTCCTTCTGTTGTTTAGTATCACGTCGGTTTCTTTGGGAGGGGTTTGGTAATGGATTCTGTTTTAATATATACCAGGTGATCTTGAATGGGTATTTTTTTATTGAAATGTATTTTTCTATAGTTTTTCATAAACATAGAGCAATATAATATTGCTTTATCAGGGAATTGTATGATGCTAATTAGATATTGCATTATTATTATCTCTGTAAATAAAGTGACATTTATACTAGTTTATTTATTTTTATATTATTGTTTGTTATCGAACCTATATGTATTTTGTGTTAATTTACTGAAAATGTATAAACAACATGCCTATTTTTTTTTTTACCTCTAGAGGGCAGAAGTTATCTTTCATAATGTACTTTTCTTTTTATAGCAGAAATAAAACGTCTGATTGATATTTTGTGTTTCCCTAAAGGTTAATCATTACACATGACACAAATGCATCCATGTTGCAACATAATTATTCTATTTAATTATTTTATCCTACACTTCAGATAGCTGTAGGTCAAACTTAACTATTATGCCACGGTTGGGTCTAGTTAAAACTACATTTATAGCATTGTATATATATTGTATATATGAGGTTTAACCATTTTTCTCCCATCTCGCATTCTTCAAACGGGCTTTTTTCGCAGTCAGTTAATAATCAAACCCATTTCCAAGGTGCCCATGGCGACCAGATTCAACACATTGCATTTCACATCGCATCATGCGTGCGGTGCTTGAGCAACAACAGAGCAGCAGGCCTGCAAAGGAGCGCACAAAAGAGACCAGGGCTCAGTTTGCCCCACATTCGTGAATGTTTTTATATAACTGCAACCTAACGCGCCACCCTCTCCCCTTTCCACTGCAATGAATAGTCCCATTCATCAAAATAAATGAGCGGGGCTACCATGTATCTCTTGAAATGTAATGAAACATTCTGGTGCTCTTGTATGCTGGTTCACTACCTGGACAAGGAGCGGCCAGTCTTACCCGCAGGTGACACTCAAACCCTGGGCAATGTTCCACACAGTTGATCCTCCAGTTGATGTCATTAAGTGGCCCGGACTACTTTCCTCTGGTCCCCTACTTGCTGCCCAAAAGTAACCATATACAGGCTTACAGGAGGCGAATCGGTGATTGTACAATACAATAATAGTGTGGAAAACCTTTGCACTTATCTGATATTGTTTACGGCTATTTCGTGCCCTACGTGCTCTAAACAAAGTGCGTAAAACGTCCCATGTCT
>NC_140283.1:2927482-2934982 GCF_964030765.1 Micromesistius poutassou | reverse complement strand
TGTGTCTATGTGCGTCTACGTCTACCGTGGGATTGGCCTTCTTATCGTCCTGAATGGTGTATGGGCTTATATATGTTATAAGTAAATACAATCCCCCATTACCACAGGCATCATAGCTATTCACCGCTCCCTATCACGGCTGCAAAGGCTCACCTTAATAACCACTTGCAGGGTGTTTGGCTAATCGGCTAATTGTGTTATGGGTGTGTGTGTTTGTGTGGCAGAAATGGACCGTGACACATTGATAGAAGGATGGAGAGAGAGCATGAGAGAGAGAGAGAGAGAGAGAGAGAGAGAGCAGGGTGTGTTTGTTTTTAATGCGCGGTAGGAACAGGGTGGGGATCCCCATGTCTCGCAGGTGAATAAGAGAGGCATTGAAAGAAAGTGAGGGGGGCGGGGCCTGTTTCTGCCTCTCCCCACTTCCTGTCCTGGCTGGTTCATTAACTACTACACCCAGACACACACATTCTTTACACGGCATTAAAAGTCACAGATCCAGAATCCAATCCTCACTCCAAAGTCATTCCAGACTGCAATGACAGACAGAAATATTTCAAATGTTTTGATGGCATATTTGAATGGGCTGTATTGTATTGTATTGTATTGTTTATATTATTGTGTTAATTGTATAGTGAGCAAACGTTACCAATGCTCAAAAGCAACCGAGCTATTTAGAGCTTTTCACTCTGCGGGTGCTTGTTTTTGTGTGTGGGCGCCTGCATGCGTTGGCGTGTGTGTGATGACGTTAGGTTGTTTTTCAGCCTAAGTGTTTCCTGTGTGGCAGATGGTCTCTGTTACCTTTTCACAGCGTGGCGACTAGGTTGCAGCGTGTCTCTCCTCGCTGTGTGAGTCCGCTGTCCCCTACGTCCCAGTCAGAGGGGTGGCTGTTGCTGCTCAATGTTATGTAAGCAGCAGGCTGACGAATCACATGAAATCATCATCTGAAGTCTCTCTCGTTCAGCAGCACCGTCATCTGTTGTTGCTGAAGTTACAATGTTATAACTTTGTTTATCATTGCACTATTGATTATGTTGTGCCAGGACCGGGCTGAGAATAGAAGGGGTGTAAAATATATTATAGTGATCACGTGATAGTCCACTGGACTGGATAACAGACAGATATATCTTTATGACCTCAATTCAGATATATAGATTAATATTATATACTTAATATTCAACCATGAAGACTACACATCAGTCATTAAGCATGTTCTGCCTACAGTGCATCATAGTGAGAACTCTGATACACACACATGGGACACTCATGGGAGGACGAGCTTGTTGCAAAATGTGTTCTGGGCATGCCTCAGGGGACATATGGTCAGATCGGCACGGACACAGTGGCATACCTCCGCACCACACAGCGCTGGAGTTATCATCAAAAACATGTCGGGATGGTTAGGAATTATCCTATCATTAAACAAATGTATCGTCATAAAAATGCTAAATCAACATCATTTGTTTTGCTGTTGTAATCTTCGTTACCCGCTTGTGACTCATACCCTAGCTGGTTTCATTACATCACTCTCAGTTCAGGGCGCTACCTTTGCCCTACTGAATATATCTGATCATAATTATTATACCATTAGCCATCATTGTACTACAGAACTGAATGGTTGGTATGGTGTGCTACTGGTCCGGGGTGTAGGTGTGGTACTGGTCCAGGGTCAGGGTGTGCTACTGGTCCAGGGTCAGGGTGTGCTACTGGTCCAGGGTCAGGGTGTGCTACTGGTCCAGGGTCAGGGTGTGGTACTGGTCCAGGGTCAGGGTGTGCTACTGGTCCAGGGTCAGGGTGTGGTACTGGTCCAGGGTCAGGGTGTGCTACTGGTCCAGGGTCAGGGTGTGGTACTGGTCCAGGGTCAGGGTGTGGTACTGGTCCAGGGTCAGGGTGTGCTACTGGTCCAGGGTCAGGGGTGTAGGTGTGCTACTGGTCCGGGGTGTAGGTGTGGTACTGGTCCAGGGTCAGGGTGTGCTACTGGTCCAGGGTCAGGGTGTGCTACTGGTCCAGGGTCAGGGGTGTAGGTGTGCTACTGGTCCGGGGTGTAGGTGTGGTACTGGTCCAGGGTCAGGGTGTGCTACTGGTCCAGGGTCAGGGTGTGCTACTGGTCCAGGGTCAGGGTGTGCTACTGGTCCAGGGTCAGGGTTTGCTACTGGTCCAGGGTCAGGGGTGTAGGTGTGGTACTGGTCCGGGGTCAGGGTGTGGTACTGGTCCAGGGTCAGGGTGTGCTACTGGTCCAGGGTCAGGGGTGTAGGTGTGGTACTGGTCCAGGGTCAGGGGTGTGCTACTGGTCCATGGTCAGGGTGTGCTACTGGTCCATGGTCAGGGTGTGCTACTGGTCCAGGGTCAGGTGTAGTGAACAGCTCAGGCGTCATTGACTCCTGTCCGTTTTGGGTCTGATCCGGGTCCATGAGTAGAGCTGAAGACCTGCCAGACAGCCGTGTGTAGGGCTGGCTAGTGGCTCCGCAGAGCCCTGAGCATCTGCCCATCTGCCCGCTAAGTGGTTCTCATTGCGAGCTGTTGCGGCGTTGTGAATTGATTGGCATAAAAGTCAGTCATTAATAAGGCATGGGGCCGGCTCGGTTTTCAAGACACCTGCCCGCTTGTATTTCAGACGGCGCTAGTCAAGCAGGGAAGGACCGGACATACGGGAAGTGGGGTGGGACCAGGAGAGGAGGCGTGTTAGGCGGTAGACGTCAGGATCGAGGTGTGACACCGGTTACGTGGATGCCTAGTGTTATTGTTCCATGAAGTCCTACGTGCACGGGGAGATGAATAGGGGGGTATTGGACCATGTTTAAATCAGACTGAATTTGGAAACATCACTGGATGGAATGTGGAGCCTGTGGGCACGCTGTGGTCAGAAGCTATGCAAACAGAAACCCTTTGTTTTACATCCAGCATGAAGCACACAAGTCTGCATGGAATCAGGGTGGGACAAGAGATATTTGATATGAGGCTTGGCAGCATATATAGGCTAGAGAGACCAGCCCTTATTTACTTTAATTGAGTTGTTACCTGCAGACTGTTGATTTGGGAAATAAGCAACAATAAGCAAACATATTTACATGTAACCCTTGCTTGCATCCTTCTGAAATGGTGTACATTTTCAGTAAAGCAAGTAAAGCAGTAGATGTGATCATTGTCAGCTTTAATAATTTGGGTTTGAAAAACATGCCTTTATCTCTTATATCAGATTTGGCTGCCTTGTCAGATTTGGCTGCCTGAATACTTTATTATCAATAAAGTATGTAACACGTATTCAATGATATTTATGCCAAAGTCTGAGGTGTCCAGCTGTAAATTGGTGCCAGAGATCTTTGGCCCGGGGTAAATGTCTGAATGCTATGTGTAATCTTCAATCATGTTGGAGCTGCAATGTGAGGTGTTATTATTGGAAAGTTATTATTGGAAAAGATGTGTATTGTTAATAATGCAAATACTGCTTCTACTGTATAGTATAGTACTGTACAGTACTGTATAGTAATGTATAGTAATTGATATATTATTACTAGTATTAGTAATAATATTTGTTGTCCTGAACTACCCCTATCGCACTGCTGTCTGCAACAAAGTCTTCATGGCTTGGGTAGATGGCTTTGATTCTTTAAACACTCACAGAAATATGATTTAAATGAAAAAAATAACGTGCCAGTGTATATAGCGTGGGAGGTATTGAGTGGTTATTGATTACCAGGTGTGTGTGTAACAGTGCTCTTGTCATTGATCCCGTAAACATGAATTGATTTTCCGTTTCCTTATTGCTGACCCTTTAAGCCTCAGCAGCTTGTTGCGTTAATCAGACTGATTGTGTCAGCACTGCGGGCAACATGTGGTATTCAGGTCAGTGGCACTGCTGGCATCTCACTGTGACTACACAGGGAAACACAGGGTTGTATTAAATGTCATTGTTTCCAACCCACAGAACAGCGGAAGAAATACTCCAACTCCAATGTGATCATGCAGGAGACGTCGCAGTATCACGTCGAGGTAAGCGCTACCTACGGCCACTCGTGGTGTACTTTGTTCTGAGGTTAAAGTATTCAAATACCTACCGGTGCTATACTTTAGCTCCGTCTTTGGCTAATTGATAAGTGACTAAGTGATTATGGCATTATTTCAGTTCTTCCTTTTTACACGTATTATTTTGTTGTTAAATGTCCAGAACCACATAACTTTATTATTTTGTACAAAATATTCTAAAGCAACTGTTTTGCAGTTGTTGTTCTTTTTTCGATGCTGTGAATAACCATGGAAACTTAAGGGTGCAGTGTGTCGAATTGAGTGCCATTGGACAGAGAGGGGTAGAAGAGCTCGGGGTCGTGGGAGGCGTGCCAGCGCCAGGGTTATCAGTTAGTTACGGGATGCCACTCAATCCTACACAGTGCACCTTTAATCATTAACCTTTAGCTCTTCTAGCTCCACAATGCGACGTACCTTTGCGTGGGAGGGCACTACCTTGGTCATACTTGGCTGTGATTGCTGTGTCCCCATATACTTAACAACCAAGGAGTGTTTCAACACACACTAGAAATAGACAAATGTCGTGATCATCAAATTGTTCAATTGCATTGCTTATGCTTATGTGGTTATATGCTCCAATTAAAATGATGGTCAGTGTCAATACCATGACGTCTCTGAAGGTACGATATGACACATTAACACCAAGCATTTAAAATGGCTACTGCAGTCCAAACATATTGGGAAGGTTGTCTGCGCCTTCCCCCTCCTCCCCAGTCTCGAAGCAAATCCTACGCTGTAGTGTGATCCGCTAATGTATACTTTAGCATTTTATTTATTGTTTGCAAAGTATAAGCCATCTCAGGCTCTTGAAAACACTCTGGGCTCTAAGCTGTTACATGCACAGCACGGCTCTGATCACAGAGCTCTCTAGAAAGAGGATGAGGCTTTTCAGGTCTGGTAGAATCCAGTTCAATCTCAGTGGATCCAGTATGGTTGCTTGCTTCCATGGCTGCAGCACCCTCTGTTTGTGTGCCAATTGGTTATATCTGGCAACCCGGGTTACTCAGAGAACAGAGAACCGTAACACACAGGCCACAACGAGAATAATCAACCCTAACCGTTATTTCACCGGAGGATCAACTGGCTTGAGCATTGTTGTCGGAGAAGCCAGTATTTTGACTTAATTTAACTAATTTCCCTTAATCTCTGACGTCGTGGTCATTTATGATTTAGTACAGTTAATCTGCTACTTTTAAGACTTTATAACCCCCAGAATTTACAACCCCTGCTTCGGGCTCCAGCGTGTCGGTAACATCATAGCTTATCCCCCCTCAGCATCTCTCCACCTTCATGATGGCCAAGTCGGAGTCCATCGCCACCGTGGATGACGCCATCAAGAAGCTGGTCCTCCTGGACTCCAAAGACAAGATCTGGACCCAGGAGATGCTGCTGCAGGTCACAGACAAGGCGGTGCGGCTGCTGGACTGTGACACGCAGGTACTGCTCCTCAAACCTTCACGCTCATCTTCTTCTGCTTCTTCTCCTTCTGCATTTTCTCCTTTTATCTCGTCGTTTCCCTCTCCCCCTCTCTCCTCTTCTTGGTCTCCATTTCTGTTCTATTCTTTCCTCTATCAGCTCATCTATTTTACGCTGACTTCATCTTATCCTCTCCTTTCCTCCATCACTTCTCCTCGCTTCCTTTGTCCCTTCTGTTTTATTGTTCTCTGTCTCTTCTCTTTCTCCTCTCTCTCCTTCTGTTTTCCATCTTCTATTTTTCTCTATGGTCTCTTATGCTTTTCTTCTTATTGTGCAGTGTCCGTGTTGTAGAGTAATAAAGAAATCAAAGCGATATTGATTGTAATGTAACCTGGTTGTATCATCACACTCGTCTGCACCTTGAATCCCTCCTCATTTTAATCACAGCTGCTCTGGGGACTTTGGAACCGGTGTGATGTGTAGCTCCAGTCACTGGCACTGGATCAGATACCCCGCTGGTCACCCTCATGTTGAGGTCGTGTGTTCTCCCTCCATCTGCAGGAGGAGCTGGAGAACTTCCCCCTACCCACAGTGCACCACTGCCAGCCAGTGCTCAACCAGACCCGCTACCAGTCGGTGCTGCTGCTGGTGTGTCAGGACAGCGAGCAGCACAACCCGGACATCCACTTCTTCCACTGCGACGAGGTGGAGGTGTGTGTGTGTGTGTGTGTCGCCCTCGTGGCCAAGCGCTCGGAAATCCTTTGCTCACACAGTTGCGCAAGTGTTGCAAATCTGAAGGTTACGTCGGTGGGGGAGCTGTGCGTGTGTGTGAGCGTGTGTGTGTGTGTGTGTGTGTGTGTGTGTAGTTTTATTGTTGGCTGATCTTATTATTGTGAGAGTAAGGTGTGTAAGGTGTATTTCTATTTTTGTTTATAATTATTGCTTTGTATATGTTTCCAGAATTACTTTTATTATGTTTTTATAATATCAGATTTTTTTAATATACCACTCTCTTATATCCAAACTTTAGTGTCAGACATTAAGCAGCTAGACATATAGCATACTGTAGTTACTGCAGTTCACCGGAGCCATTCGGAGTGAAAACAACCAGCCGGGATTGAGTTTGAGTAAAATAAACACATATTCATAGTCAGGCTGAGGGCGGAGCGCTTGTGCACACACAGCCGTAAATGACAATAAGTCAACTATTACAAAACACGTCCATCCACTACACTGAGGAGCGTGTGCGAGTGCTCGTCACTTCAGGTCAAACCTCCACGGTGTGAAAGCTGTGGTTCGCTATTCTGACTCCTACGGGTCTTAATGTGTAAACACGCCAGTCAGCCATTGGTGTCTGTCTTTAGTAAACCTGACCTGCGTGTTTGCCCCATAGACCTTGATATGGTGGCGACCGCTATGTGTCATGTTGTTAGCACTACAAACATGTCGTCCCTGTGTCAGCGGGACAACATCGTGTGGTCTATTAAGGCACAGAAGAAATTCATTTGCATCCATTTCTTTAATCATTATTCATAAATAGTGCCCTGAATAAGTCAACATGAACGTTATTCTATTTAAGATATCGCGTTCTGGTTCTGGTCAGTGGTGTTAGGAAAACGCATGAAGTAAGCTTCAGTACGTGTGGTGATACTAGAATGTTCCTGACGATGTTATCAGAATGATATTCTGGTTGACTCTCCAGGCAGAGATGGTTCACGCAGACGTTGACAGCGCCATCGGGGACAACAAGCATGGGAAGAAAATGAGGCTGCAGACATTAAAGTGAGGACTTTACACTCTCACAGACACACACACACACACACAGACACACAGACACAGACACACACACACACAGACAGACATACACACACACACACACACACACACACACACACACACACACACACACACACACACACACACACACACACACAGTTGCAACGTAAATTTCCACGAATGTATAATACACACATATTTTTCCAACGTATCTTTCCAACGAGTCTGCTGAGTCGTCCTCTTGTGTGTTTAAAGTGGTTCATGTGACCTCATTCTTCCAGGGTGAAC
>NC_140283.1:2889757-2927282 GCF_964030765.1 Micromesistius poutassou | reverse complement strand
CCCCGCGGCAATATGCAGGCATATTGTCCAGCCGGTTATGGTTTGCTATGCCCGGGTATCTCTCTCCCTCGTACCCACTTCTATCTCTATCTCTATCTCTATCTCTATCTCTATCTCTATCTCTATCTCTATCTCTTTCTCTTTCTCTTTCTCTATATCTATCACTAGCTTGATCTTGATCTCAACTATTTCTCTCTCTCTCTCTCTCTCTCTCTCTCTCTCTCTCTCTCTCTCTCTCTCTCTCTCTCTCTCTCTCTCTCTCTCACTCACACTCACAACTCACACTCTCTCTCTCTCATTCACACTCGCATTCACACTCTCTCTCTCATTCACACTCACACTCTCTCTCTCTCTCTCATTCACACTCACACTCACACTCTCTCTCAATCGCAGTCTCTCTATTACTGTCCCGTGTGCCATTCTCAGGGCCTAGCCTTCTAGTGTTGAATGTGTGGGTTGGTGAGTTGTTGTCTCACCTAAACTCACCTAACCACAACCTCTTGAATATGAATGGAAAAACACTAGCTTCTCCTAACTGAGGACTCTTAAGCTGTGTGTGTGCGTGCGTGCGTGCGTGCGTGCGTGCGTGCCTGCGTGCCTGCGTGCCTGCGTGCGTGCGTGCGTGTGTGTGCGTGTGCGTGTGTGCACACGCCTGCACGTGTATGTATGTGTGCTAATTGTTCCGGGCTTGTCTGTTTGCAGAGGGCATGCTGACCCTCAGGGCCAAGCCCCCCACCGAAGCAGACCTTGTTGATAGTCTACAGAAACTGAAGCTGGCGTTGAACCTCTTGGTGAGATATCACAGCGACCCAAACCCACCAGCCAGCGCTGTCATTGGCCGGGCCAGGCCACTCAGCGTTTGTCTCTGTGTGTCTCCCCCCTGCAGGCCAAGCTGAAGAAGCACATCCAGAATCCCAGTGCGTCTGAACTGGTTCACTTCCTCTTCGGGCCGCTGGAGCTGGTAAGATAGCAACAGTGATTTCCATAAAGGGTCAAATGTGCACTGATTTGCCAGCTGAGGCGAATGCGTTCCCTGGTTCCCTGTTTGCCTAAGCAGGTCCACAATGGCTGGGTACATCCATAATACCTATTGTACAGTCGCCGTGTTGACTCAAAGGAGGCCCAGCCCACAGGCCATTATCAGCCTAGTGCGACCGGGGCACGGCCTGATGTACATTTAGCTGCTCCGACGGCCCCATTAGCGTTTACAGAGTTCGATTCTTGAGGTTTTTAATTGATGTCCCGATGAATGTTTTGTGTTTTGTCACGCGCTGTCACCACACCGCACGACGCCTGCCTCCCTTGTCTGTCCAGCCCTCGTCTGACAGGAGAAATGTGGCTCGCTGTGGCTCTGAGATGGGTGCAGCCACAGTGACATAATGTGGTGGAGCACATTCACTAAGCGGCGGTATCATCCACGCCCAGATACTGCTGGGTGGAGAGTCAGCCAGTGTTGAGCCCTGAGCCTCTGGGTCTATTAGGGACACCGTGACACAACTTTTCCAAACTTCTCGGACACGCAGCGTAATGGGAAACTATTTCCAGAAGCAGTTTGGACGTACGGTTTCCAGTTTGTCCTGAGTTGTCGTCTGTGTTGCTTGTATTCTGTGGGAGTAGCCTTCATGGTTTGTCATCATGAGTCAGTGAGAAGCATTGGTTATAATCAGCTCTCTGACATCCTCCGTCTCACCCACTCTCTCTTCCTCTTCTGTCTATTAACGTATGTTCCTGTGTGTGTGTGTGTGTGTGTGTGTGTGTGTGTGTGTGTGTGTGTGTGTGTGTGTGTGTGTGTGTGTGTACGCATCTGCATGTCTGTGTGTGTGTGTGTGTGTGTGTGTGTGTGTGTGTGCATGTTTGTGTTTTTGCATGTGTGTGTGTGTATCCTTGCGGTGTGTGTGTGTGTGTGTGCGTGTGTGTGACAGGTGCTCCAGAGCTGTGGTAGTCCAGACCTGGCCCGCTCCGTCGTTGCGCCCCACTTGTGCCGGGACACGGTGGACTTCCTGCGGGGGAACCTCTCGCCTAAAGAGACGACCATCTTTGAGCTGCTGGGCGAGGGGTGGACGAGGCCCAGGTACCCGCTGACACGCGCCCGCTGTCGTGAACGCGAACGCGCCCTGAAGATCGTCTTCAGCTCGGCTCATTAAAGGGTCTCCACGCGTGGCCCATCAGTGTCTATTAGCAGATACAATCCTCAATGCCAACCTGGACTCGCTAATAACTCGCTTCTTTCTAATCGATGCTGATGGCATTAATGCGTTCATACATTAATGCGTTCATACATTAATGCGTTCATACTCATGCTTCTCTTCCTTCGTGACCAACTGAGGGGCCCTCGGGTCCACGCTTGGCCCGTCTTCCTCTCACGTTACGTCCAGTCCTCCTGTCCTCACACAGCCGGTGATGCACTGACGGTCATCGTCTCGTTGCCCCCCCCCCCCCCCCTCCCGCTACAGAGCAGACTGGCCCAGGGACCAGTGCGCCCCCCCTTACTACCCCAAATTCCGGAATGGATGGGAGCCCCCCGCGGAGCTCTTCAAGGTGTCGCCGTGGGAGACAGAGGGACCCACCCAGGGGCCGCCCATGTCCCCCACCACCCCAGACTACAAGAAGCAGTCCTCTGGGGAGGTGAGGAGGAATGGATGCTAGCCGGCGTCGCAAGCTGTGGCCTACTCTGGCCAGTGTCTGGATGTGTGTGTGCTAGCCAGTATCACTAGCTGTGGCCCTAGCTGTGACCTTAGCTGTGACCTTAGCTGGGGCCCCAGCTATGGCCTTAGCTGGGGCCCTAGCTCTGGCCTTAGCTGGGGCCCTAGCTCTGGCCCTAGCTGGGGCCCTAGCTCTGGCCTTAGCTGGGGCCCTAGCTATGGCCTTAGCTGGGGCCCTAGCTCTGGCCCTAGCTGGGGCCCTAGCTATGGCCTTAGCTGTGGCCCTAGCTCTCGCCTACTCTCTGGCCTTAGCTGTGGCCTTAGCTGTGGCCCTAGCGCTGGCCTCAGTGTGTGGATGTATGTATGTTAGCTGATGTTGCCAGCAAGTGCCTAGATGTATTATTGTTTCGAGCTGTCGTTCTCTGGACTGTCATATTAAACTGTCCCCTTTTCTTTCTTTTCATAGTTTTACGGAACTCATTCGTCCAATTCATCAAATGGGTAATTCAGTTATACTGTATATGTATTCTATTACCATATGTGCCATCTGGGTTGAATGAAGTCTGCTGCCGTTCTGCGTGATGATTTGATAACAAACTGTCAGGATTTTAATGAGAGCAATGTTCTGCCGCTGACAGGTCTTATAACGGGATGCCACCCACCCGCAAATACGCCAAGATCCGCTACCACTTCGTCGCTCGCAACGCCAACGAGCTGTCAGTTCTGCAGGACGAAGTGCTCGAGGTAAAATAATAAAAACCTGACAAGGAAACCCGGTGCGTCTCTCTCAGCGCCCGCGACACCCCCTGCATCTGGGGCTGGGGGCTGGTGGGCTCTCGCAGCGTTGTATTGTAGCTCAGCGCTGGGATGTGTTCGTACAGCCATCTCAATCAAAGGCTCCCCGTTCAGCCGGGAGATACTGACACACTTTGAATGCAAATGTGAATCATTTGCGTACAATGAAAGGGAAACCATTTTGGGCACTGGGCACGTTGTCAGCACATGCAGTGTGAGTTCTGCGTGTGATATTGTTTCTTTTATGTAACGTGTAAAAATGACTCCAAGACACTGGAATTATTAGTTGGGAATACAGGCGGGTTGAACATTGAATAGACTTTGAGTCATGATCTACAACGATAACCGTCGTCCATCACTTTCTGACCAGATAGAGCTTTTTGTGGTCGTACTGGTTGCACTAAGAGCTTTCTGTTGAGGTAAGGGCAGCTTACTCAATTATCCAAACAATTATAAACTGGAGAATCAAACACATGCAATAAGGGTCATATGCACACAATGCTTTGAGTAAACATGTAGGCCACGTCACAGAGCAGTGACAACACACACACACACACACACACACACACACGTGCACTCGTCTGTATTGAACCTGAATTGAATCGTTGTGCGTGTTGTGTTTTACCACAACTTGTCTTCTGAACAGAGGTTGTGTCTGTTCAGAGCTCACCTAGACTCTGCATAGCCACACCCTCCCACCCCTCCCACTGACTGTATGTCGTACGTCCCGGCACTTAATGTACGCACGCACATGTCGTACTTAGTTATAGCACTTAGTTGTGTAGCATCTCATCCTAGCTGTCTTTGTTGTATTCTTGGAATGGGTTAACCTAGCGACAGCAATATATTATACATTAGTCTGACTAATGTACTTATTGTAAGTCGCTTTGGATAAAAGTGTCTGCTAAATGCCCTGAATGTAAACGTTGTGGTTGTGAGAGTGACGACTCAAGTCAGTGCTTGCGTTCCAGGTGATAGAGGACGATAAGCAGTGGTGGAAGCTGCGGAACCGAAGTGGGCAGGCCGGCTACGTCCCCTACAACATCCTGGACGTGGTGAAGCTGGAGGACCCACAGTCCATGCAAGACCCCTTCCAGGTGACCTCACACGCTGACACACGCACCCTGCCTGTCATCAGCTTGAGCAACCCGACTCAGACAGTCTTCAGCTCCTGCATATATAACAGGATACAATTGATGCGGACTAACACGGGATATTAGTTTGAGTGCCGCTAAAATGATGAGAAATGAGAAATGAATTCTTAAAATGCATACCTGATATTTGCCTCCATGCTGCTACACGGTAGCTCACTAGTGCCCTCTACATGTGACTGTGTGTTTGTGTGTGTGTGTGTGTGTGTGTGTCTGTGTCACTGTGTCCACTTTGTGTCCAGCATGGTCAGGCCTACAGAGGGCCAGCCCCTACGAGTCCCATGGGCCAGGGGGGGGACAGCTTCGGCGTCGCCAGACACAAGGACAAGGGTGAGTCTGAACCTGAAGTGAAGGCTCGTTTCGTACTCCAAACCCCCGTGGATCGGCGGCCCGTCCAACACGGCCACCGGTTGGTCAGACGCTGATCCGTGGCCCTGGTTACCACGGTGTCTGTCCAACGCAGCTCTGTCTGTGTCTGCCCGCCAATGCTGTCTGTGTCTCGGTGTCTCGTGTAGTGATATCGCACCAGATGGACGAGGTCAACGACGAGCTGCTGAAGAGAATAACCACAAACAAGAGCCAGCCGCCCGCCAGGAACTTCCGCGTGGAGCGCTCCGGCGGGAGCGGCATCCCGCTGACCTTTGACTCCAGCCCCCAGCAGGTCACCGCCTGGCTCACCGCAAAGTTCAGCAAACCGTAAGTCTACCCCGTGGTGGACGTGTGGGTCCTGATCTGTGGCGCGGTCCCCAGCGATGACTGTGATGACAAGCGGCCTCGCATGAGCTGCTGCACAAGATGGGCGCTGACCACGTGTCATTTGGTCCAAGGGAACGCAGCGGAATAACCACTTGCTTTGAGTTACCGTGGACACGTTTGTTAAAACATATTCATCCTTATGGAGCAACCGTTTCACATGAATCAATAAGCATAAGTTATGTGCTTATATGCCAATGTTATATTTAAGACAGCGTTATTATTGTCACTCCTCATATCTGTGACATTGATAAGGTACGCCACCAATCAGTACATGAGGCAGCTGGCATGCAGAGATACGCAGTGTTGTGCAAGTTCACACTTCACATGAACTAGTTCAAAGTTTCATGTTCAGTTCATTAACAGTTTTTTTTAGAAACCGAAGAAAAACTGTTGGAGTGAGTATTCTGTGCTTATCTTTTAAAATGAATCCTCGCCATTACCTGCTGCCCATCACTACAATCTCAAATTGTTGTGGATATTATTTGTACACCTGTTCCATTCATCACAACTAAGGCAGTAACTCTATTTAATAAACATGTCATCTGGACCAATTCAGAATGTCACAAAATCGTTCAAGTTCAAGTTCTTTAGTTAAAAATATGTTACGTTCAGTTCAAAGTTCATAGAAAAATGAACTAGTTCTAATGAACTGTTGAAATGAACTAGTTCATGCACAACACTGGAGATACGCCTCCAGGCCTTGTGCTAAGCTAACATGCTAAGGGCCGGTGTGTGCGTGCAGGACGGTGGAATGCCTGGGCATCCTGACTGGGGCGCAGCTCTTCTCCCTCAACAAGGAGGAGCTGAAGGCCGTGTGCGGGGACGAGGGAGCCCGCGTCTACAGTCAGATCACCGTGCAGAGGGCACAGCTGGAGGTCAGTGCACACACACACACACACACACACACACACACGCACGCACGCACGCACGCACGCACACACACACACACACACACACACAGAGCTTCTGCTGCTCATAAAACTCATGCAATCTCTCTGCTGCTCATAAAACTCAAAAATGTGTGCAATTTTATGCAATTTATAAGTAGTTTCCTGTTGTGAAAACTGGGCGATAAATATTGATTGTTGCATTGTTGAATCTGTCAATTCTCTGTTTTATTATTGTGAGTGTAACAAAAAAATTTCACTCATATCAAAAAGGAATCACAACGCTAAGGTGCTTGGGACTTGTAGTCAAAAGTAAAACCTACCAGCAGTTTAACCTTTTTCTACCCCATGTAGATACTTCCTCCATTCCTTCACTTACTCACACAAAGTGGCAGTATTTTTAAAGTCATTCACTAACCGTGGCTGTCATTTCATCACAGAAGAGCACTGGGGACTCAGAACTCGAGGAGATCATGAAGAGAAGACAGGAGAAGATTGGCTCCACCAGTGAGGACTGAACCCGCCCACCTCACCAGTAGCCAATCCCAGCCCTACACGGCTGATCATTGTTCCACCCGTCCAATCTATTCAGAGCTTACCATTTAAGCAATCATATATATATGTCTTCACAAAGACACACCCTACAGTAGAATATACCGAATTGGTGTTGTACAAATTGTAATTGTATATTTATTTTATATCACTGATAAATTTAAGTTTTCAATCGTTTTCTTATGTTCTTGCCTTTTTCCTCTGACCTTATAAGCGTATACTGTTGCTTCAAGAAATGTGTGTTGTATAAAATAGAGAACACAACGTGATTGACTGTTGAATGCTTGTGTGTGCATGTGTGTGTATGTGTGTGTGTAATTGTCGGTGTGTGTGTGTGTGTGTGTGTGTGTGTGTGTGTGTGTGTGTGTTGGGGTGTGTGTGTGTGTGTGTGTGTGTGTGTGTGTGTGTGTAATTGTAGGTGTGTGTGTGTGTCTGTGTGCATGAAACTAATGAAATGTATGTGGGCAAGAGACGTTTGCGCATACACTGAATAATAATTAGCAATGGTGTTTACTAAATAACATGTAATTATTAACCAACAATTGCGTAACCAAAATTCCTGTGCCAGAATCTATTACATACCAATACCATTCCAATATATTTGAATTGATCATTGCTTTCATGTGATTACTGTTTACAGACATCATTTTATAACAAAACATATTAAAGTAATGTCATTCTAGGTTGAAAGCAATATATTCATAATCATGTCATGTGATATTAGCTACATTACTGAAATAATTAGGGTGCATATCCTGATAAATTTATATTTCCATTCCATCTGTTTCCCAACCTTTCAGAATCTGGCATAACAGGGGCTCTTAACGGCAAGTTGTTTTAGAAGGGAAATTGCATGAGGTCTCGTTGGAGTCTGTTTTTAATGTGCTTTTTTTGCAGCATGTGAGGCACCTCTCCATGAAATACTCAACACATAATGTAACATGAGCTTGATTCACTGAGAAAGTCGCTGTAATTCTTTTAAAAGTGTTAAATAGGTGTTCGTTTAAAAAGAGGTTAAGCCAAATAAAGAGGGCTGTTGTAAATATGAGGATAAAATGAGTTAATAATGTCGTAATAAAAATGAATAATGCTTACGCTCTTGATTCCATTTGATTCTTTGTGTGTATGCACCTTTAATCCCATCTCTCTAATTGCCTCAATGTAGTAACGGTTTAATCACATCTATCATGTTTATACTAATGATTTATTTTATTACCGTTACCGTTGCTCTATTTATATTTAATTATGATTCATGTTTCATATGGTGTCTGTTGCTGATAGCGTTACGATGGACAGAAACTGAGACAGAAACTGTTCTCTGCCTCCCCTTTCTGTTTGATGCTGGAGACCACATAGCTCTGCTGAGTGGTCAGAGGCTGGACGCGCTCCAATGAAGACTGGGGTAGGGAGAGGCTGTGCCATTGTCTCCAGTTAAAAGCATCTTGTTCAAAGAGCCTAAAACGAAAGGGGAGCCCATGTTCCTTTGCACGTGTTCAAAGTACAATAAAGCAGTCGAAGCAGACGATGCACACATTGCTGTAGTCTCTTGGTGTTGCTGTGGAGCTCGGGAGATGGGGCCTGGGGTCAGTCCTCAGCTTGATGAGAATCTCCAGATCCTTCTCACTCAGTGTCGTACGCTGAGCACATCAATGAATCCCCTCCCTGGCGCTGGACAAGAGCCATGCTGTTGCCGAATGAGTAAAAACTGACGCTAAGACGCTACGTTTATGTAAAGTTAGTCACTCACGATAGTGGAGATCACATGGCCCTTGCTGGCTTACTGATAGCCACATATGGAAATTATGTAAAGATCTCATAATCCTCCATCTACCAAGAGAAAGGCTCTCAGCCCAAGGGAAAAGCTGGGTTTAAAGCACAGAATCCAAACAAGCAAATTCATCTAATCAGTGTATAATAGAAGCCTAATAAAAAAAACAATATAAAATATAATATAAAAAAAATCAGAAATTAAACAGATCCCAAAGCTAGGGAAAAAAGAGGAACGTTCACTATTCAGCCAAAACTTTATTGATAAACTTATTGTCCATGATCGATTAGAAAAAAACATTCACTGTTTTAACAAGTAACAATAAATGCACAAAATGGTATTCAATACAGCTTTCTAGCACAACAGTACTGTAAGGCAGCCTAGAATACCCACGGAGCTCTAGCACATGGTGGGAAATCCTGCACATCAAAGTAAACCAGATTGACTATAAATACAATAGTAAGAATAGATTGTTCCTGCACTACACCGTATTACAAAGCCACACATACATCATTTATCTCTTAGGCAGTGCATGACCTTTTTTTCTTTTTGGTAAATTTCAAACAGCATGGTTTCAATTTGTGTGGAATCCTTGTTGTTTTGCTCACTTATGGAGATAAGCATCCAGCCAGAGGTCTCCTGAGTTCTTAAGCGACCTAGAAACACAGACACAGAGATTAAAACAATAAAGAGAATGAACAGAAATCAAAATACACCATGAACGATAAAAATAAGTCAAAATACACCACGATAACCATCTGAGAGGAAAAACCCAAACCCTCTGCGGTACGAGAACACAGTATTTCATACGCTGGATTTATCCATATCTGGTTACGCGCTCCCATAGAAGGCGTGTCAATTGAGTTGACCGAGGAATATATAATCATTCCATCCAATGGGACAAAACCATTCTATTCCAGTCGTTAAGCTGCCTGACGACTACCCTCCCTCCACCTCTAGCCGCCCCTCCATCGTGAGGACGTCCCTCCCGGCGTTCAGCCCGGCGCCCGGCTCCTGGTGATAAGCCCCGCCTACCGCACGACGTCGGCCACGCCCCGCCACAGCGTCTTCTCCTGGTACGGGATGCCGTGCTTCTCACACAGAGCTCGCACCAGCGGCGCCAGGACGTGGTAGTTGTGCCGCGGCATGGTAGGAAACAAGCTGCAGCCAGACGGGGGGGGGGGGGGGGGGGGAGAGGAGAGAACAGTAACCATAGTAACACGTCTCTCGGTTTCATCAGTGTGTTGGCAGACCGGTGGAACAGTCTGCACAAACTCTCCCCGAGGATTTAGTGAGGGAGTGAGTGCAGACGGATTCGGTGTGGAGAGGCGATCGAGGGCCTGGGCGCTCTGCTTCTGTCTCTATCAAACGTAATGAAGTCACAGTCTCATAGCTCGCAAAGCACACAGAAACATTGTGGCGTCACTTACTGGTGCTCGATTTGAAAGTTCAGATGTCCGCTGAACCAGTCATTGAAGCAGGACTGTTCTATATTACAGGTGGCGTTCAGCTGAGAGGGGGGAGGGGGGGAGGAGGGGGGAGGGAGAGGAGAGATTACAACACAGCCGCAGTAGCAGCAGGACTCGGAGCTTCCCCCCCGCTGGGTGTGTTTGATGAGCTCACTGTACGTACCTGCATGCTGAGCCAGTCCTGCTGCTTCTCGTGGTCGATGTTCATCGGCAGATGATTCATCTGGGTCACCCACACGAACCAGTGGCTCTCCAGGAACCTGCCACACACACAGGGAACAAAGCAAAGCCATGGTCCAACGTTGCAACGCCGCGAACGAATCAATGGCACAGGGAGGACTGGAAACGTCGCGGTGTGAAGATGGATCACCTGACGAAGCTGATGAGGGCCACGGAGCCCAGCAGGCCGTAGAACGGAGCGTAGCAGCAGAAGTAGCGCAGGTAGTACGACATGGACCAGGCCAAGTCCTGCGCGACAAGAGCACATGCTGTTGGGTACAAGTATGTATGCTAACAAATGTACTCCAATGATTAAGCATCGAAACGTATTTTATCTTTTGAAGCATCATTGGATCACGCTACGTGCTATTTTTTAATCTTTAGCATGCAATATATATATCTATATATATATATAGATATATACAATATAATGACTATATTATGGATTGAAACCAGTACCTTTCAGCTGGGAATGAACCACTGCGGCTGGTTTGTTTGTGTCATAATACAGAGGAGTTAAAGAATGAATCTTGAAGTCTTACCACCCAGTCCCGTCGAGAGAACATGGCCCGTAGTATCTGGATGTGGAAATACACTGGGATGAGCAGCGGGGGTCCGACTGAAGGAGCCAAAGACAGACTCATGAAGGATCACAAACGCACCCACGGCTCCAATTGTTTCAGGAAATTCAACATGCTTTTTTTTTTTTTTTTAAGTGAGCAATTCAATGGATTTCAAATAATTCTAAGAAAATATAAAAAATAAATCAAAGAAAAAATACCTAAAAAGAAGTACTGGTGTTGGTGGTGATAGGGCATGTATTTAATCTTTTTAATGCCATACTGCAATGGAAAACAAACAGTCAGTTGAGTCGAGCGCACCAGGGCCCAGATGAAATACATGGAACTGTGTCATAACCAGGTCACATGGTCTCCTGCGCTGGTCCTCCTCACCTCCACCGGCTGGGTCTCCCCCACCACAAAGACGTGCAGCATGTTGACGTCAGGGTCCTTGCTGAAGACGTTGGGCTTGGCGTGGTGCTGGAAGTGTCTGTGGTTCCACCAGTTTCCAGAAGCACCCTAGGGAGACAGAAGGCGGGACTTCAGTGTGCAACAGCCTGGAGGTGGCCTGTAAGAACAGGACGGCGTCGATCATTCAGAGCGTCACACGTCTCTCATGGGTGAGGAGGTGCAGAGGGACACGACACCTTGAGGTGACCGATGATGAACTTGTGGAATATGTGATTCCAGCGGGACATCTTGAAGACAGACAGGTGGCCAAAGTCGTGCTGCAGCCATCCTGCCTGGGCCTACAATATGGAAACGATAAACAGAGCGCACATGAGACTTCACCCATTAACAACATCAATGTGATTCTTTCTTTTTAAGATTTAAAGTGAGACAGACGGGAAGCTATGGGAGATAGAGGGGAGGAAATGCAGCAAAGGACCACGGGCAGGAATCAAACCCGGGTTTTCTGCCCTCAGGACTAGGCCTTAATGGTACGCGCTTTGCCCCGTGAGCCACCGGGGCTCCCCTGACTCTTTCTTTGATCCAATAATCCCATCAATTCATTCATTCATAAGTCACACTACAATAACCCTCTCCCCGTCACCTGAGCGACAGCCAGGACGAAGGAGCACAGCAGCGTGGTGCCCCAGCCCGTCCCCCAGAGCCACACGCTCAGCCAGGCCAGCAGCTCCAGCAGCAGGATGTGGCCCAGGTGGAGGCAGAAGAAGAGGGGCTGAGCCCGGAACAGGCCCAGGCCCTCCGCCCGGGTACGCAGCGCCTGGAAGTCCTCCGCCACCGCCGCCTGAGGACCGGGGCCGGGGGGGGGGGGGGGCAGGAGGAGGGGAGGAGACGGGAGCATCACTACGGTGCAGGTTGTAGTGTGGGACGCTGTAGTGTGTGTGTGACGCTGTAGTGTGTGACGCTGTAGTGTGTGACGCTGTAGTGTGACGCTGTAGTGTGTGTGTGACGCTGTAGTGTGTGACGCTGTAGTGTGTGTGTGACGCTGTAGTGTGTGTGTGACGCTGTAGTGTGTGACGCTGTAGTGTGTGACGCTGTAGTGTGTGACGCTGTAGTGCGTGACGTTGTAGTGTGTGACGCAGTAGTGTGTGACGCTGTAGTGTGTGAGGCTGTAGTGTGTGACGCTGTAGTGTGTGAGGCTGTAGTGCGTGACGCTGTAGTGTGTGACGTTGTAGTGTGTGACGCTGTAGTGTGTGTGTGACTCTGTAGTGTGTGACGCTGTAGTGCGTGACGCTGTAGTGTGTGACGCTGTAGTGCGTGACGCTGTAGTGTGTGACGCTGTAGTGTGTGACGCTGTAGTGTGTGTGACGCTGTAGTGTGTGACGCTGTAGTGTGTGAGGCTGTAGTGTGTGACGCTGTAGTGCGTGACGCTGTAGTGTGTGACGCTGTAGTGTGTGACGCTGTAGTGCGTGACGCTGTAGTGTGTGACGCTGTAGTGTGTGACGCTGTAGTGTGTGTGACGCTGTAGTGTGTGACGCTGTAGTGTGTGAGGCTGTAGTGTGTGACGCTGTAGTGCGTGACGCTGTAGTGTGTGTGTGACGCTGTAGTGTGTGACGCTGTAGTGCGTGACGCTGCTCATTGACCAATGCAAATGCAGTCATACTAATAGGTTGTAATCATAAAGGAGAAAGGAGAAAATATATACATAAATATAAGCAAATGACGTGTGTGTTTATCCAAGAGGTAAGAATAAAGAGGTAGAGGCCCATGTGCACACTGCTATAATAGATGGCTGCAAAAGAAACTCCCAAAGTGACTTGATGATTTATAAAGACGAATATTCCAAAAAAACGACACTAACGTTCTTGTTGCGGTCCTGGCTGGGCTCGGTCACAGCCAGCTCTCCGATCAGCAACGGCTTCAGGAACTTCTGCACCAACTTCGGGTTGGGATGGAATGCAACAAAGGCCTCCTGCACGATCAAAAAGAATAAAAGCAAGACAGAACCGGCAACTTAAGTGACGTGTAAGACGGATGCTGTGTGATCTGGCAGAGTTTTTTTTTAAGGCTGTTGCACTACAATGTACTCCATCTGAAGATCCCTTTAACGGAGACTACCGTGCTGAGCAGGGCGTGCAGGAGGACCCCTGTGTATGTGTTAGCAGTGGCAGCCGTAGTGACGGTGGCGCTAACGGAAAAGCCCCAATTATAGAAGCGGTGGTTACCGTGGCGTCCTCTCCGGCATAGTGGCTGATGACCCTGAGCCCCCCTGGGTGCCTTTTGGCCCACTGGGTGACGTTGTACACCTTCCTATTGATGACGAGCCACTGGTCGTTCCTATGGCAATGCTTCTGCACCTCGTCCCAGGTGTAGACACTAGCAGCCCGCCCGCCGCAGGCACTCGTGTCGACGGGCTCCGTCAGCTGCCCTCCGCCGCCCATCGCCGCAGAGCTGAGTGCTGAGTGCTGTCTCTGACCCCAACGGATGACCGCCCGACTGGAAGGTAGGTGCCGAGTGCTGAGCTTACGTTTTCCACCTAGGTGCAATTACAGCAGGGTCGAGTTAGAGTCCGGAGAAGCGGGACATATATATCTCTGTAGGTTCCAGCCCCGGGCCCCTGAGAGACAGACATGTATATCTCTGTAGGTCCGGGCCCCTGAGAGACAGACATGTATATCTCTGTAGGTCCGGGCCCCTGAGAGACAGACATGTATATCTCTGTAGGTTCCAGCCCCGGGCCCCTGAGAGACAGACATGTATATCTCTGTAGGTCCGGGCCCCTGAGAGACAGACATGTATATCTCTGTAGGTCCGGGCCCCTGAGAGACAGACCTGTATATCTCTGTAGGTCCGGGCCCCTGAGAGACAGACATGTATATCTCTGTAGGTTCCAGCCCCGGGCCCCTGAGAGACAGACATGTATATCTCTGTAGGTCCGGGCCCCTGAGAGACAGACATGTATATCTCTGTAGGTTCCAGCCCCGGGCCCCTAAGAGACAGACATGTATATCTCCGTAGCTCCAGCCCCGGGCCCCTAAGAGACAGACATGTATCTCCGTAGCTCCAGCCCCGGGCCCCTGAGAGACAGACATGTATCTCCGTAGCTCCAGCCCCGGGCCCCTAAGAGACAGACATGTATCTCCGTAGCTCCAGCTCCGGGCCCCTGAGAGAGCACCGGGGCTCCAAGAGGCGAGGACCAACTCTAACCTGTTGCTCTGCGCACGTTAACCACACAAACGAGTGTAATTCTAGTTAGGTCAGAGACCACAGAGTCTTCGGGAATAATTGATGATGCAAAAGGGTTGACATGGTTTGGCGTGGCTACTACGACCGTTTACGCCGGCATCGACACGTTGCATAAGCATCTGATATTCATAGGCTACATTATAATCACAAAATACATTGAAATACCACCTCGATTAAATCGGCTATGCGTTTGTTACAAATACATCACCCGTAATGTAATATGTAATAAATTAATATCATCGTGGCCATTTCGCGTTCAAATGGCCTTCTAATTCTAGATCACTAGTTAGCGAGTAGACAGATGCAACAGTTAACGCAGTAGACATCGCATGGGTTACTTACTACAGAGAATAAAGACAACGTGCGCCCACTGGAGCCAGGAATCCTTCCTCTGCTGCAATCAGATCAGCAAAACGACGCCCTTTTAGGCTCACCTTTTGCGGAGATCCTTCCTAATAGTTCGCCTCCAATTGGATCTTCTGCCCTAACGCGTTCACTCGCAGATTCACCCACTCATTCACTCTAAATTCCGAGCGATCATTCGAGGGATGGTGGGCCAATCCGCGCGTATCCCGGACCAATCCGCGCGTATCCCCGACCGCTGGCATAATCGCAATTGGCTCAATGAAATCCATCCCAAAATGTGGCGTGCGTGTGGCGTGCGCTTCAGCAGAGTTGTGGGAAAGGTAATAACGCAACTCGGATATTCCTGGTAAAGAAATTACATTACAGACCACTGGTGTGTTCAAGGGTGGAAATATAGCAGTACAGTTGATGCTGGTAATGCAATGCTGGTACATTGCATTACATTGCATTTGTTGTGCAGACTCATTTGGCCAAAGTGGATTCAGGTGCATTCAACAACGAAGATATAGCCAAATAGTGAAAGAATCAGTTGAGTCCATAACAATTCATCCAAAAATACTGACGAATTAGGTCTTATTCGTCTGTATTTAAACTGCGTTCTTTCTTCATAATTTAGATCCAGAATATTGTTGGAAACTGTTTTGGAAAATGAGCAAAATCGTTAAAATTCACAATTGCATTATATTTTCCTCTATATTACGTATAGCCTACATTCCACAAGTTGTGTGGATAAAGCCAGACAGTCGTCTGCTGACGCGTCGTCTGAAGATACACAGACACCACCAGATGGTGCTAGTGTCCTCTATTAGAAATACACCTTTCTCATCCTCGTATGACCTCCAAAACTCAAATCTTTGGTGAAGCAACCCCAATCCCGAGCAAATTTGCCTTTGCGGAATTTGTTAATTCAAAATTGAATAACAGGCCTACATATAGACACACAGTAGACGCAGTGTGAGCAATAACCAATCTCCCTAACCAAATGCATCGCTAGTGAGCTACACAATGATTTAAATCGTCCCCAATTTGCTTAGGGAAAATGTATTTTGCCTTAGGCAAAATGTATTTTGCGGCTTTAGCAAACTGGAAGTGAGGTGATCAAACTTGAAGTGAAGTTATGTAGGCTACTGCATTGTCTGTCAGGGGGTCACTTGGGGGTCGTTCCGATTTAAAGTGAACGTTTGCAGATAAAGTGGGTTTTGATAGCGCACCGCATCAGACAGCAGTACCCTCCAGTTCCCATGCCTGTCCCTCCGGATCCCAGCGGCGCACCTCAGTGTGTCGCCCCCCTCCGTGTCATGCGTTGTGACTCAGCTCCACAGCTCGGCTGCAGAGTCGCACAACCCAGCAGCAGCCCGTCAGTCAGTCAACTTTTCTCATGGCCGCTAAACCCGAGAAAGAGAGCGACGATAACATGTGAGACAAATTCAACACAAAATATGCAGCAATTTTATATAAGCGTTACCTGGAGTGCGACGCACCAAAGCTGACATTACAGCCTGTGCATGCCACCATCTCCAATACCTCATGCTGACATTTAATATGCACGCTCATTTGTTTCTCCTTTCTTTCATAATCAGGCAATCACGCGGGGACGCGCACACGGACACGGGACTGGGAGACCACGTGATCCCCTTCCCATACTGGTTGCTAAGGGAGGCAGAGAGAGGGAGGCGAGTACGGTCGACCGTAAATCTCCCACTGATGGACGTGAAATGCAGAAGTGTGCAACCGTTGAACAGTTGGAGAAGTTGGCGCTACCTTTTCGCACGTCAATTTGACGTGCAGGTTTTTGACTTAGGGACGTCGGCGGCGCGCCGAGAGGGAGCCGCTCTAACTTGAAGGATGTACTTTTGTTGAATGGTTCTCCGTGCTGCCGGCCAGGTCATCGAACTACGTAGACGCGGAGCGGTGTGGTCTCATTCGGTTCAGCGGACAGGAAGAGCACGCAAGCGGCCGCGGGACTGTTGCCTCAGCAGACACATTTCTGCATGCATGCTCTCCTCTGTGTGCACACACATTTGGAATAACCTGCATCTGTCGAACTTTAAGGTCCACGACCTCTCTGCGTCGCACTCAGGGCACCATTGCACGCTGATCACATTCCATACAGTTCTCAAAAGTTGCAAAGGGTAAGGTGAAGGAATTTATTTTGAAAAAAGGGTGAAAAAGCTTGTAACTGCAGCTCTACGCTGCATTCAAGTAGGCCTAAGCTTAGGCTTAATTTAAATCAAGCTGCACTTTATTGGATTCACCCAAAATCGCCAGCGAATCGAATCGTATTATTACCACTATTACTATTATTATTACTATTACTACTACTATTACTACTACTACTACCATTACTACTACTCGTTTTTAGATTATCCTGTGGGTGAGTAACCATCACACTAGTGACTTCCCACTCCCCCTTTACCCTATCTAACTAAATGTGACTTTAGACAGTTCAATGAAGAGGAAAAAGAGACCCATGACATGCACTGTCCCCAGCCTGGGAGCCCGCTGTGAGAGCGTGTAGAGTCAGGACCAACATGCTGCCCCTCGCTGCTGGTACTGTGAGTGGGAGCCACCACCAAACAAACGCATCCCGCCTGAGGGCTGACCTGACACAAACCATACCTCGTCCCAGGACCCCGTCTCCACTCAGATAGGAGAGCCACCAAGGCACCGGGTATGGGCAGCTCTTCCAGCAAGGGAGAGGAGGAGGAGGCGGCGGCGGAGGGGGAGAAGGAGGAGGCAAAAGAGGAGGATGAGGAGGAGATTGCAGAGAGGGCTGCAGCGAGGCAGAGGAAGGAGGAGGAGGAGGAAGGCGAGCTGCCCCTGGGGGTCGACGACCTGCTGGACAGCGGCGACCCCGTGCTGGACTTGTGCTACCGTAAATTCAAGAAGCTCCCCTGCCGCATGTACACGCTGATGCACCTGGAGAAGATCTACGCCTGCGGCAACCGCCTGAGGACGCTGCCCGAGCGCATGGCCAACCTGCAGGGCCTGCGCACGCTGGCGCTGGACTTCAACAAGATGGAGGACCTGCCGCCGGCCGTGTGCCAGCTGGTCAACCTCACCTGCCTCTACATGGGCAGCAACCGGCTGGTGTGCCTGCCGCCCGAGGTGCGCAACCTGCAGAAGCTGCGCTGCCTGTGGATCGAGAGCAACTACTTCCAGTACTTCCCCAAGCAGCTGTACGAGCTCCCGCGCCTGCGCTCGCTGCAAATCGGCGACAACCGCATGAAGAAGCTGCCCAGCGACCTGGTGCGCATGGAGTCCCTGAAGGGGCTGTGGGTGTACGGCAACCGCTTCGAGGAGTTCCCCAAGGTGCTGCTGCGCATGGAGGGCCTGGAGGTGCTGGACCTGGACAAGAACAAGATCTCCAGCTTCCCCAGCCTGCGTCGCCTCCCCACCCTGCAGCTGTTCTCCTACGACCACAACCCCGTGGAGGGCCCCCCCCGGGTGGGCGAGGAGGTGACACTGGTGGGAGAGGGGGCGGCCGAGGCCATGCAGGAGCGGGAGGACCGGAAGGAGCGGCGGAGGAGGGCGAAGGAGGAGGCGGCGGAGCAGCTGGCGCTGGCGGAGGAGGAGGAGCGGGTCATCCACGGCATCCTGAAGAACAGCGGCGCCAGCCCCGGGCGCGTGGCGCACGAGGCCGAGGGAGACGGGGACGACGCTCCCGCCGACGGAGAGGAGGCGCCGGAGGAGCAGGGGGAGCAGGAGGAGCAGGAGGAGCAGGAGGAGGAGGGCAGCCCGGACCGAGCGGGCATGGAGTACGACAGCACCGGGCTGGAGTACGACGAGGAGGGGGTGGAGTACGAGACGGAGGAGCTGATCTGCGAGGCGGAGGGCCTGGAGTACGAGGAGGAGGCGCTGGAGTACGACAGGGGCCGGATGGACTACGAGTACGAGGAGCGGGAGGAGGTGGAGGGGACAGGGAGACAAAATGGAGGGCGCTAGGAGCGCCGGGGGCTCTGGTGGCGAGCCGCGGAGGAATGATGACACTGCTTTTCGGCTGAGGCAAAAGTTGCAATGGGATTGTAGTAAAAACGCTTTTTAGTGTTGTGAATCGGATGGTGCTGCTAATGTGTAACTTATTAACTGACCTGTGAAAATGAGTGAACTGGACATTATGAAATAATGGACTGAAGCACTTTTGACATCTCAATCATTTGCTAATTGACAAGTCAGCAGAGGCCTCAGGTGACGGTGTGACGTGTGCGCTCTGAGCACCCTGTGTGTGTTTGTGGATGCATCTTTTTAGTTTGTCTCTTCAAGGAAAGGATATAATTTACAAAACAACTGATACAATGTGATGGGGTTTTTCTATTCTACTGAGTGTGAATAATATAACTTTCTTATTAAATATTTATTGAGTTCACCAAGTCAGTGTCAATGTTGTTATAATTATTATTCTTTTTTTTTTTTTGTAATTTCCCGGTAGTAAACGGTCTGTGCTGTATCGGGGGACCACAATAGCTCGAGCAGGATTAATGAAAATTGTACACACGTTGACCATGTTTATAAATGTATTGGAACATGAATTTGCAAAATATTTATGACACACTAACCAGCCCCCAAAGCCTTGTCAGTGTTGTGTATGCAGACGTGGGGCGTTCGGTGCCAAGAAGGACAGAGAGAGAGAGAGAGAGAGAGAGAGAGAGTGGGGGGACAGAGAGAGGACGATTATTAGAGCAGCAGCCAAGCAACCGCACCATAAAAAGGCATGTGTAGGACTAGCTCTGCAGTGGTGTTCACAGAGCATCCCAAATCAAAAGGAACCGATCAATGAGGAGCCAGACGTACTCAAGTCCACGTATCACAGCACCGCATGACGCAAGAGCGCACCACAACTCTATTCTCATTCATCTTCCTTCTCCACTAATTCCACCATAACTTGTTGTTTTCCCTACTCTGCGTGAAACTCTAGTGTGGGCCGAAGTCCCCTGGGTGCCCAGGGTGTAACCCCATCGTCTGTCTCCCCATCACGTATCGTTTCTCACGTCTCATTTGGTGACTGAAATATTTATTTGGCAGTTGAAATATTTATGGGTGCACTCGTGCCGCAGTGTATCAGATCCGGTCACCGTGTGTTTCTGCTCCCAGCCGCGGACCTCAGACCAGCCTCCACGCAAAGCTCCTGTTTATATGTATGATTAATACTTCATGAAGGTCTCATCTGTGATGCAAAATGATGTATCAGATCTCATAGGCCTATATGTAGATATTTGTTTCCATATTGCACTACAAAAATTTTTTTAGAAGGCGTTTTATGATGATGAATGATTTCTAGCACTGTCACTACAAATATTAGTTAATCGCAGTCAGCAAGTGTGAAGTCCAGACGTCAACCTAGATGTGTCTGTCTGTCTGTGTGTGTGTGTGTGTGTGTGTGTGTGTGTGTGTGTGTGTGTGTGTGTGTGTGTGTGTGTGTGTGTGTGTGTGTGTGTGTGTGTGTGTGTGCGTGTGTGTGTGTGTGTCTGTGTGTGTGTTTTTGTAGCTATTTCTGTACATCATGTCTAATAAGTCCTGCCGTGTTTTACGAGTAGGTGTGCAGCATTGTAAATAAACGACACAGCGGCTGCCACTATTGGACTACGGCTCCTCGGGCCCCTCCCCCCCGCCCCCGCGGCCTGTGTTCTGCCGCCATGACTCGGTAGTAAAACACAGTGACAGATAACAGACGAACACGGGGACGGCAGGCGTCCGTGATTTAGGTATAATTATTTTTTGCGGTGCGTTTACACTCATTCTCGGTAGGTCACAGCAGTGTCTACTGTACCAGGGGTCCATCAGCAGCTCTCTCTCTCTCTCTCTCTCTCTCTCTCTCGGCTGCCAACATGCCTCGCTCTACCCATAACTTTACCACATTTTAATATTGAAACAGACGCTGAATATTAAATCAGAGGACTCGATAGCTGCAGAGAGAACAGAATGTGTTGTTTATTGTGTTTATTCAAATTAGCTTTACGTTTCCATTCTTTTTAATTTAATTTTTATTTTTTGACACTAATATGTAAAGAGAGCCAGGATTACGGGTTACAGTTTTTCAACCATGCTTATCTCCAGCCTGGGAGAGGCCTAAATTTGCTAGTTCCCAGGTCCACACGGGTTCATCGGCGAAACATCCTTCCCAGGTGACCGGTTGTCATGCTCCGTCGGACTGGGGGTCTGTCCGCGGAGGGTCCACCTGTTGAAGAGTAAAAGCAGTGGGTGCTGCAGGGTGCGTCTGAGAGTCAGGGCGCTGGCGGCACCGTGCTGCACGGTCTTCACCTGTCCGCGTCTCAGCCGTCGCTCCTCCGAGGACGGACGCCCCCCCCGGTGGGTCCAGCCCTCAGGCCCGCGGTCGGGTCACAGAACCTGGAGACGCGGCGCCGGAAGGGGGAGTTTCTAGGTCAGTGAACCCAGAAGGGCAAGGAATTCCAGAAGATTCTGGGAGATTTAATACTGTAATTAATATGTATAATTTTATGAAATTTAATTTAAATAATCATATCACACTTTGTGTGTGTGTGTGTGTGTGTGTGTGTGTGTGTGTGTGTGTGTGTGTGTGTGCGTGTGATAGATAGATAGATAGATCCTTTATTAATCCCCCTTAGGAGAAATTCACAAGTGACCAGCAGTACAGTGGGAAAAGAGAGTGCGAAACAAGATATATACAAATAAATTTACCAATTTGAAATAAAATATAATAAAAAACTATTAGAATAAGATAAACATACTATATACATGTAACTGTCCGTCTGTAGGTGACTTGTGCATAAAAATAAATAAATATGACTATAAGTATAAATGTGCCAATGTGCAGGGTTCCTGAGGTAATGAAAATGAAATAAATAACAAGGTTTAAACAACAATCAGTCCTGTGATCGTATTCCCTTCCCAGACAAGACAAACGGGCCTCACGTGCTCCAGTAGTGGGTGATGAAGTGTGAGCGACCCAGCGGTCTCTCCAGGATGACTTGGTTGATCGGTTCGTTGAGGACAAACCCAGAGCTCTCCTAAACAAAACACCAGTCCAATACTACATCACAGACACTTTGTTTACAATGAAAAAAAGTGACAACAAACAAATCAATCTTAACAATGAGGCATTGAGAGGAAATTAAATGGAGACATGACAAAGTATTTACATTATTGATACTTTAATAAATTAAATAATAGCATTATGCACTAACCTTTTTTCCGATGCAGCTCTGGGTGGGCGTGTTCCTCCGGTCCCGATACAGCGGCCGTAGGGGGGCGCTCTAACGCAGCACAGGAGGAGGGATTGATGTTTTCACCGTGAGGTCATTACATCTGCTGATCGGCAACATGACCCAGCGGGGGGCTTCCTATAGGACCCAGCGGTGGGGGGGCTACTCACGCGGTCCGCCGGGTGGGGCTTCGTCTCCCGCGTGTATCCCGATTCCCGTGAAGCGCTGCTCGGCAGACGTCGCGTTATTTCGGTGCCCTGAGACGCGAGAGAGCAGAGAGACGCACAGGTAGTTCACAGGTTGTTACAAGAGTAGATAATACAACAGGACTCGTCCCATCAGAGACCCGGTTAAAGCCAAGGTCACTTTGGAGATAAAGATTGTAGACCTGAAGGAATCGAAACGGCGTGTAATCCATCCTCGTCGTAGACGTTCCCGTCTGACGGCTTTGACCCTGTGAAATAAGTCAAGGCGATAAATCCTAAAATAATAGCCTACCTACAAAATAATATAAACATATAAAATCATACCGTTTATTAATTTTAACCACCACACAAGACGGTTCTACTTAAAACCAAAGAAGACATAAATAATTATTATCCCAAAAATAATACAATGAAGTTTGAACGATTTAATAATACAGATTATAACATGAAATCCAAACTGAGCAACCACCGAACCATGTGGGCTGTTTTAGGTTGAAATGTGATGAGCTCAAGGTCCTCTCCCTCGATGAAGGCGGAGTGGCCCCTGTGCCCTGCTCTGACATGGCTCTGGGGGACTGGAGCAAAACGCAACGTTTCAAATGTCATGTGTCATCCGTGGAACATGACGCCAGAATCATCATCATTACTAGTTAAGTGTTTTAGTTTTTTTTTAGCTCCTATACTTGCAGTGAATTTACATACGTGTCATTAAAGCAGTATTTTACCCGATTAGCATCATTGGCTTATTGTCGTGGTCGTGAAGAGATGATTCTGCAATGTCAAATAGTATAGGCCTAATCAAAAAGTTAAATTACCTTCAGACCTTCTAATGAAGAAAAACCTTGCAAGTGAAAGTTTGCTGAGGTCAAAAACGCATTGTTCCAAAACAGGTTAATTGAATACCGGTGGAAATGATTCCAAATATGCTAAACGGTTTAAAGGCTGTAAGGAGCAGGTAGGGGCGGCCATCCGGCTCAAAAGTGTTGACAGGGAGTTTGTGGACATGGGGCAATGAACCCAGGACCTTCTGGCCGGAAATGAATCCCGCTTGCCACTACATATCCTGAAACTCACCATTTCCCCCTTGCTGATGAGCTGCATAGCATCTGGTGTACTCTGTCTCCCGGCACAGGCTCTTAAATAAAGAGAGAACTGACCATTAGAAACTGGTCTTTTATTTTGTCATGTTAAATCATTCCTGTATGGGGATGTTCTGTTGTAGGGTTATATAGTTGTGATGGACGCCCACTCCTGTCACGGGAACAGTGGTCAGCTGCCAGTAGCCACTCGCTCTGGACCTGTGGTTGTCACGGGGATTCACGAAGAACCCGACTCTGTCCGAGCCCACAGAGGATTGGTTATGTTGCTTGTTTTGAGGTGTAAGACTATCCATTAATGGCAACCTGCAGAGTGAAGCAAACCCAAATTGGAGCTTTCGGCGCCTGTTTCTGCCTTCAGTTTCATATCGGTGGACAGACATTTGTGGTTGTAGCTAGATCAGAAAAAATCGAACATTAACTTCATTCCTTTCATGTATTGCACATAGTCAACAAAACCAGCAGGACCGTACTCTCGCTCAGCCAGTGGAGCTTGAATCAAGCCATTCATTATTATTAAGCATCTGCTTAGAATTTATTTATTGTAAATATTACTTATCTTATTTTATTTCATTTTACCAAATGTCATCCTTTATACTTAATGCACCGTGGGTCAGAGACAAACTAAATTTCAGTTCTTAATTGTAATTGACAATAAAGCTGACTTTGACTTGACTTTGAAGATCCCACGTATCGAAAACTCTACATAACACAATGCACTATTCCTTTTTAATGGGAAAAAGATTCATGGAAAAATACTGAGATTCAACCCAGCCTACAGCCTGTCCGAGCCCAGCCTACACAAACAATGTTCTCACCCAAGGGTGGGGTTGTCAACGTAGTCCAAACTGGGCCTGTAGGACTCAGCTGGCCCGAGGTGGGCGTTGTACCCGGTACCCTGGCCCCTCCCGCGACAAGGGGGGAAATTCTCCCTGCCTGAGTGATAAAAATATATACATCATGAGTACAGACTATGAACCCTGACGCAGAACCCACAGCGGAGCTCTGTCTGTCGGTGATTATCCTCTGATAGAAACAAAGCCAAGACGAGTCATTATTGTTCCCTCTCACCGTAGGAGCGTCCGTAGGTGCTGCAGTAGACGCCCAGTGGGTCGCCGGTCAGTGGTCCGTGCGTGTTGCTGTGGTGTGCCCCAGCGACACGAGGCCCGGCCATCAGGCTGCTGGTCGTAATGGGGACCTCTGCTGACAGCGCTGATGGATGGCCGACCCGCGGGCTGCTGGGATGTGCTGTAACCACGACGTAGGGACCAGCAGTAATACACGGAGAGGGCGCTGCCTGCCGTCGTTGCGGTGTTCACATGCTTTTCAGCTCAGAGAGAACACATTTCTCAAACATTTACCTCAAAATATACGTTTCGTAAATGATTACGAACAATTGTGGATTAAGGGGATGCTCTGCATATTTATTAACGATCCAAGTGTGTTAACTCGCGTCACACTCAAACTATTGTTAGTTGAATGTAACCTCATGATGAAATCTTCCCACATTCGAGCAAATGCTATCCACTGTTTCATATAGTACCTAAATATTATTTAAACAAAACTCCTCTGTAGTGTTGAATGCAGTCTCTGAAGTCTGACGCTAAAGTCTGCAGTCTGTGCAGTCTCAACAGACTGGGCCTACCTGAAGCCTGCAGGACTCTGACTCCTCCGGCTATCTCTCAGCCTGGGGTCGTAGGAAAACAAGCCCGGTTGCTAGGAGATGCATGGCACCTCAACAATACGCGCCAGCATGTGGAGAATCAGCTCTTCACAGGGACGACAGACAGCAAAATGCACATTATATTCCACTCCTGTGTTATATTTTGAAAACCACAATTATTCTTGAGGATTATTCATAATTAATCAAATTATCCTAATTAACTCACCAAAACATGGACCGTGTATCAGAACTAGTCTTCACCCAGGGAAGTCATTAGAAGTCATTTCTAAGATCCGCTGTAATGCTAGCTTTCTTACATGTTTATCACAACGGCAATACTCGATTTAACTGGGTCACTGAAATGTATGAGCTGTAAAGACGGACCACTGGATGGCACTATGGAGCCACCGTTTACACCATTAAAACCACCGTTCAGCACCGAGCACGCTGAGCAAGTGTTGAATGACGGTTGAAGGATGGTTTTAATATAAAATCAATCAAATATTCACAATCCAATCTAAAGCATACATTTTATTTATGTGTTGTTGTTGACTGTTCATTGAAGGACTGTGAAACAAGGCCTAGCCTAATACTATCTAGTAGCAGGCTACTAGGCCTACTACCATCACTATTACAAATACTAACCAAAATATTAACAATAATCATTGTTCATAATAGTAATAACGCTACATTTAGCTTAGGGTTATGACTGTATGTTGATTCACTGTATGTTGGTTTAAGTATTACTTGTTTAATACATTTAATATTGAATAAATAAGGACTCAAACATAGGCATAATCCCAATGTGCACGATCGGGATCAGGTGTCCAGTTTGCGGTCCCGACCGTAATGTCCATACATACAGTGTGAACGGCTCTGAGTGGTTGCTAAGCTGCTCTCAGTGTGTCTGAACTGGAGCCTATGTTTTGATTAAACACTGTGTTTCCTGCTTCCGGAGCTCCGGGCCTTGACACCGTCAAGCCCACAGATCCATCAGCACCATTCATGTTCCCGGGGACTGGCTTTTCTATTGAGAGGATTGCAAGCAAGGTTAAGCTAACATAGATAATTGTTAAATCGCTTCAGAGGAAATGACACACCCGCCCTGTTTGTGTGTTTGAAAACAACACTGATTGTTTATCCATTTGATGCTTGGTAAAATGGCATTGCATTTCCGTTGTTTATTTAGTCCGTCTGGAATACCTGGGAGATGCGTTATGATGTAGGCCTACATTTTGTGTATGTAAATTGTGGCATGCATATTTATAGTGGAATATGTAAATATGCATTGTATACAATAATACAAAACATACATAATAATCGCTGCACGGTGATTCACACCCAGCTTCTGCTCCCATCTCATTCCCATGGTTTCACATACAGTTCCATTCCACACCTCTGTCACATCCTGTTGTGCTCTGTCTATTCTCCCTCTCTCTCTCTCTCTCTCTCTCTCGCTCTCCCTCTGTCACTCCCTCGATCTCTCTCTCTCTCTCTCTCTCTCTCTCTCTCTCTCTCTCTCTCTCTCCCTCTGTCTCTCCCTCGATCTCTCTCTCGCTCTGGCACTTGAAGCTGCTCTCCACCATGCCGCCGCCTCTGTTCAGAATGGTCCCTTTCATTTTTGTCTCCGTCGTCTCCTTGCCTGACATGTTGTAGTGCCAGGCCTGTTCATTATCTCCTCCCACCCCAAAATAACCACAGGAAGAAAAGAAAAGAAATGTGTGGATCATTGAAACCGACTTTCATTTCCTGCTTTCTTTGTCTCTGTCACAATGTGCAGATGATTGATATATTCTCTTTTTTTTCTAATATTCATGCAGCACTTTGTACATCGCAGATGCGTGGATGAGCCACGAGCTGCCTCGTCTTGTGTTCATGAATTCCCATGTCTGCCGTGTAGACTTTCTAATAACAACGTGCCCCCTGGCGAGATTCCCCTCCCAAACCCAATAACCCAGCCACCGAGTGACGCTCTAGTGCTGAATGATAACACCTAGCCCCTCCACGTATGTGCAGAAATTCCAGCCATTGTTTTCTCTCCTACTTCCTTTTTCGTCATTCACATGTTTCGAATCTGAGGGGGGAGAAATTGCAGGGAAAAAATGGTGGGTGCAGCCGTTCTAAAAATAGACGGAGGTGAGCATGCGACGCGGGGTCTCCCGCGGAGAGACGCTCTGGGTTTGGCCTGCAGCCGTCTGTTGTAGTTCAGCGGAGGACAACACACCCGTCCCCAGTCTGCAGGAGGCTGGCCGCTGCCCTGTCCTCTGCAGGCCCGTCTGCTCGCTTCTCACCGCTTCTCGCCTGCTGTCGGTCTTCCACGGCTCCGGTGAGGAAGACACAAGCAGCAGCCTGAAGCCTCTCTCTGTGTAGGAGGGGTCCGCCGTTTACCAACAGACTCCTACTGTCCACGTCTGCCTCGGAACCGGCCCGCTGCGGTATTTAACTCCATCGCACGTCAACCCAGCTCTGAAAGGGCTTCCTTTGTGTGGCAGATCTGGCGGACATGACATGTCTATCCCTTCTCTCTCTGCGACTCCTCCTGTGCTTAACAGGCATATCTGCCACCTGAGGGCTCCTAATAAATTGCCTTGTCATCTTTTTCAATTTTGGCTTTCACTCAGCTTTTGCGTAAATCCCGCTAAGAAGGAGCGAGGGGAGAAGGCCGGGGGGGGGGACGTTACTCTGACAGGACAGGGGTACGCCACAGGTGTGGCTGAAGGCCTGCCACACACTGGAGATGGAACCGTTGGAGAGATAGAAGTGTAATTCAACAGGTTGTGTTGAAGATTGCCTTTCTTTAGTGAAGACTGGATTATTGATGACATGGTTTGTATAATGGGTGACAAGACTGTGTGTACGCACAATCAAGTTGACTAATTAAGAGCTGTCCAGGCGGCGTGAAAGGATGCGTCTTAATCTTGCCGTTACATGAGGGATTCCCACTGTAATACTCAACAGATTGATTAATATGTTTGCTGACGAATTATGTGTTATAGCTAAGACTTTCTGGCGCAGAAAAATTATGTGTGACAAATTGGGCTCATATACTTGACTGCCGTCGGCTTTCACGTAATGACCATTTAGATCAAACAGCAAATTATGTATTTTAAGTTCTAATTATTATATTAGTCACCCAGCTTCCATATTGTATGTGTGCATGCATGTTCACTTTTACGTGATCACTTATTCATGCTCGGTAAATCACATGCCAGGACCGAAGAACCACTCCAGGCGGGCATAGTAAAAACGATTCTTTATTATAGAACAAAATCAGAGCTCAGCTCCGTAACTCCGCCATCCCAACACACCTTATAACACAGAAGGATGGAGGAGGACCAGAAAATCAACCAGATCACAGTCCGCTCGGCCCAGAAAACAGGCTGGAGGAAAGAAAAGCAACAAACCCAAAAACCAAAACAAAACACGGAACGCGAAACCTAAAGTATTAGCGGGCGTGGCCAATGAGGCGTGGCCAACGGGGGCGTGGCCAAAGGGGATCCCTCTGGCCCTCTACTCTCCCGTGATGGCCACGGAGACACGCCCCTCTGACTCCCCCTCAGGGCTCTCCCGCCTCCGTCTGGACCCCACCCCACCCTTCCCCACCTCCCCACCACAACAACAACAGCCTTCGTTTAGGGGCGGAGACAAGGGCGGGGACATGGAGGCTCCTGGAAATAAAAGACGTCTCAGATCACACCCCCACCACCACCACCACCACCACCACCTTTGGAGTACGGTAATTATCCGTCCAATCGGTGTGCGCGGTGACCTCACTACGCCTGTGAGGTCACCACGGGGGGCGGGGTTTCGGAGGAGCAAAGAGAGGCGTCCGAGGGTCGAAGGGGCCGCTGTGAGCCGCTTCAGAGAGAGACGAGACCACCGACAGAGAGAGAGCGAGAGAGGAGAGAGAGAGCGAGAGAGACGTGGTCGGGGCTCAGGTGAAAGTGGCTGTGCCTTCAGACCGCTGGGTTTCCCACCTTCCTCTTCAGATTAAATGGAATGTTTTAAGTTATAAATAAGAAGGGAGCGCAGGGAGAGAGAGCGACCGGGAACCTATGGCCCCCCCCCCGACCACCCGGTAAGAACCCGTTCCTAGTCCTCAACACAACAACGTCAACAGTACTACACACGTATGTACAGGGCGACCAACACAACACACGGGAGCTATAGATACAGGAATCCAGGAATCAGGGGGAAAAAAAGAGGTTCATAATATTGCATGATCAGTGCTCATATTCCATTCCCAGCACACATAGTTGGACCATGATTAAGGCTATCCTTGCACTCCTACTAGGGTCACGTGGTTAGCTGATGGGGGGGGGGGCCCCAGACTCCCCGGCCACCATAAGCAGTGTCCCTAGTGGAGGAACGCGTTTCCCCCCCGACGGGCTGACAGCTGCCCTGCCTTTCTGTGGGTTGGCTCTGAGAGGACGGAGGCTGTGGTCACATCTGTTTCACTCAGGTTGCTTTTTGGGAGTAGTTAGGGTGAAAACATCTCGTGCTGTCCCCGCATGGCTCAGTGGGAAACAAAATGGCAGGAACTCTGCACAAATCCAACTTATTCGATAGTGACCTATTTCCCTGGTGGAGCAATCGCCTTCCGGGATGCTAATGGGCACAGAGAGAGAGGGAGAGAGAGAGAGAGAGAGCGTTCGGGGGCGAGAGACCATGGATAACTGATTAATTGATCCAACTCAGGGCCAGGTATGACTGCGAACAACTCGATGAGAGAATGAACAACGAGGCCAATGAAGTGAAAATCTATGCTTGTGCGAATGAAATCAAAGACTATAATGAAAGAGCATAGTGGACATTGGGGGAGAGAGACAGAGAGAGAGAGAGAGAGAGGTTGAGGACGACTGGGAGAAAGAGAGAGAGGGCATCTGTCAGTTTCAGCAAACGTTGGTCACACACACCTTAACGCGCTCTGATTCACATGATACAACTAGGAGGCACTGCACAGAGAGCACTAATACTACAATGGACCTTACACACACGCACGCACAACTACTGCACAGGGTCCTATTGTGCGTTCCAATGCACTCTCCTGGCGGCCGCAGCCTCGCTGTGTCTTGTCAGGAAAATAACAAAATAACGATCAACAAACCGACAGATAACAGAAAGATATACACACCCTTTGGTTCCCACTGGGCATAAAAAAAATAAAAAGTAAAGCAGAAATGATACAAAAAGACCCAGTGGCACCGCAGTTTACAGAAAGCATGTTCGCAATAACTGGCTTTTGGACGGCTCTATGCGTTTCCCTTTAGTCTACCAAGTATATACTATTAACCTTACTAGGCAGCTAAAATCTATACAGTACTGTCATTTTGTCATATAATTATAGATATTTATACACTATACAAAGTTGGCAAAAAAAAAACATAAGTAAACATGAAATCATAGGTTCAATTGTACACCTCTCAATGGTGTGTTCAAAAGTCAGAGCACTCTTTGTTGAAGAGGTGAGCTATGGCGAGCTGGGAGGGAAGTCAGGCCGAGCAGAAGGAGTGGTACCCTCCACATCCAAGACTCGGCCGCGCCGCCGCACAGAGCGCCCTGGAGCGGCCGGCTATCAGCAAGTGGAATATTCACATGGTGCCTGCCATTGTGTTTGGCTTTTATTGCATTTCTTGCTCACATAATATTACCTATGAATGTCGAAAGTTATAAAAGCGAGATACTGCTGCTTTATTGATTGCTTTGGAGCGTTAGGTTATTTTCGAACAATGCTGTCTCACTCGCCATTGTGAACGTTTTAAAAGCAGTCTGGCCTTTAAGAAAGGGTTTTGTTTCTTGCATGTCAATTCATGTCCAGTGTGTTTGTGTGTGTGTGTGTGTGTGTGCGTGTGCACGTGTGTGCGGGAGAGAGTGAATCCTTGTGAGCGTAAGTATTCATGTGTGTGCATGTGTGTGTGTTTGCTAACGTGCAAAGCCTCCCTCAGAGGGACGCAGTGACCAATAAGGAAAAGGCCACATCCTGTAGACTGCTGCAGGGCAGTGCAGGGTCTCATGGCTGTGTCCTAGTCTGGTCTGTGCACACTAAGTAGAGGACTAAAAGTAGCCTGACATTGACAAGCCTCTTTTCCTCGCACAGAGGCCCTGTGCCAGACACACGGGGCTAAGGCATATGGAGATGTGAACTTGGGTACAGATATACCTGCGGTGAAAGGCGTAGCCTAAAGTCCTGGCCATGTTCTGGTGTCTACAGGCTTGGCCAGGACAATGTAAGTCTGGTGTAAAAAAATAAGTGCAAATGAATACCAGGGTGGTTAGCGAGGTGTGCATGTACACACACACAAACTACTTCCTTCACTGGGGACGTCCAGCTGAGCTAGGGGAAACTGGACCGTTAACACGAGCTGAAGACTCTGAGTTTGTGCTTTGTAATATCTGCCTCCAGAAGTGAGTGCCTCAGTCCCACATTGCATGTGCTTTCTGCTGCTACAGGGTCAAAACGCCGGCACCCACTTCTACCTAGCATTGTGTCTCTAGCTTTACCAGCACTACTGCAATAATGTGGCCAAATGCAATGAGCAAGGCATCATTAGGGTGTTGGCCAAATCCCATGCTAACACAATAGCATTACAGTAAATCCCAAGGGCCTATGAGCTGAGCGGGGGGTTTGTGATGGAGAGCCAGGCAACGGAGACAGAATCATTCTACCAGGACGCTTCCTGTTCTCTGCTCCACACAGCAGCACACCGTACACACAGCGCCGTGGTGCATCTCCAGTGTTATGCAATGGAACAGATCCTCCACAATCCTGTAATGCGTGGCCTGCGGTGTATCTCAGGGGGGTCTGTGTTGTGGGGGTGAGGGGAATGAAGGGTTTTTGGATGTGTCCACGTTGCTACGGCAGTCTTGGCGTGTGTCCGGGTACCACTCCTTCCCATTAGTCTTCCTTCAGCCCGACTTGCAGAACCTCCCAACCAAAATACAGCGGGGCGTCAAGAGCCCTTAGTCAAGAAGGGCGGAGATATAGGACCAGCGTCATCAACACACTCGTTATCATGAAGGGTTTCTTCATCACTTCAAGTGGACAAATGAAAACCCAGCGTACAACAAATATTAACCTTTTTTTTAAACAACAATATTTACACAAAATTCTCAAAAACAGAATAAGGATTTTTCTCTTTTGTTTTGTTTTTTTGTCTTTTCGGTTTGTAAATAAATAAACTCCAAGAAGCACGAGAACACCAAGCACATACATACAAATAGACCAACAGTCAAATGTTAAAAAATAAATCAATTATACATATATAGTACTCATTATTGTTTTTAATATTCATGTTTCTTACCATTCATAAATAATTCTTACTCAAACCCTGATTGGGAGAAGTCACATTTGGCTTTCACCAAACGCTTAAAACAATTGAAACGGCGAGCTGGAGGGGGGGCTGCGTCTGATTGGTCAGGGCGCAACAGGCCTTGGGACAACGTCATTCAATGAAACAAGAGAAACAGCTGCTGCAACATATGCACGGGCACCCCGTGGACCCAGAGCCTCAGGACAGACTTCCCGAGGGAGGGAGAAGGGGAACGCGTATTCGACACCGACGTTGTCAAATCCGCGTTACCCTTTTCCTCCTCTCTGGGAGTCGGTCCCGGGTCTCTGTGTCCATGTGCCGGGCGTGCCACGACATAAGCACGGGCGACCGGCGGACTTGGGGCCGGCTCTCAGACAGAATGAAAAGGGTAAAGCTTATTTGACAACGCCATGGTAACCAGGTGTGACCCCTCCTGCCAGAGTGGCTTGTGGTTCTAGGGAGAGGGGCGGGGCGGAGCCAGGGGCGCGGAGCAAAAGCAGGGGCCCGGGCCGTGACACTGATCAATTCAGAGAGGAGCAGCGTTGTGAATAATGACCACAGAGGAGGTGGGAGTCCAGGTGGAAGGACTTGTCCTGCCCTCTCCAGGCTAACCAGCTGTCTGGGCCACGCGCTCCACCGCAGCCCAACGGTTTTGCACTTCAGAGAAGGGAAAGTTTTAAATATGGATTCACGCGGTGCACTTCAGAGACCTGTCCACACCGCTGTGCCCGGGGGTGGTGTGCACTACGGACTAGGCCTCAAGTATCACTGCACCATCATCTCGTCTGCATGTTGACGCAGAGAGAACCACGGAGAGAACTTGAGAGATGTTTAAATGAAGGGGCTGGATGCTTTAAGTGGTAGTGGGCTGTCACACTGCCAAGAGCTTTGGATACCGGATGCAGAGAGTGTGCCAAACAAATCAAGTAAAGGGATGGCCTGGACAGGTGCGCTCGGAAGTGCTCCTTTTGTGCCTTCTGTGCTCGCTGCTCATTGTCGCTGCACTGCCATGAGTGCCTTTGACGCACAAAGTTGTTCAAACATCCTAGCAACCTAGGTATTCCACAATGAGGTCACCTTGAACACTTTGCCTTGGGCTTGGAAGAGAAAAGTTTACTCTGAAGAGGACCACTGAATTAGCCAAGACAACAGATAGCCAAGTTATTCAAGCCAAAGCTGCTTTTATGGCATCTTCCACAAGAAATCTCCATGACCTTGAATGTGAATTATTCAAGTCATTAACCAATCAGCCTGGGACTTGGCAGAAGTGGCGTCACTTACGGGATTAGCAGCAAATGTTTTAGCTGGACAATAAATTAAACAAAATGAGAGTATATACCTCCATTTTATCTTTGTACGATATATAATAAACGACTATAATAAAATACAAAAGTGAATGCCAGTGTAAGCTGAAGGCATGGCTGTGGATCGTTTGTCCACCAAAGTGCTCTATTATTAACAACAGACTCTACAGCAGAGATGTGCTCTCTTATTTCCACCTCCCAACCAGCTAGAGTTCCAGGCTCCGTTCTACCTTTTTAGATCACAAAACCCAATCGGGGCCCCCATTACCGAGAATAAAACACTTCCCGCTGATGACTAAGCTCTTTAGAGCCCGGCCCGCTACGACCGTCCCCCAGCAGGCCTATTATTCTGGCTAAGCGGCAGAAACGGTTTGTTATGTTGTCGTCCGCGGCGGCGCACACGGACCTGCTCTTTTCCATCTCACCCAGGGACCGCCACACACAAAGAGACGGTAACTATAGCTATGAGGACACAGACTAGAGCAGTACACTAACAGAGCAAATCAATATTGAGGCAGAGCCCTTCTACATGGCCAAATGAAATGACTAACCACCCCCCCGGCACGTTCCTCTGCACGGAGCAGACTTAAACAGGATGACCAGCAGCACCCCCAGGTACAAGCATAGCCAGAAATATAGCCCCTCTTCTTGGATTCCTAATGGGGACGTAATTTGCAGAGACACACGAGACAGAGGCTTTCAAAATATAGTGGGTCATGTTCCACGCCCGGCCAATTGTTCTGAAGGATGCTGGAGAAGAGCAGCTTCAGCACCAACAAACCGAGACGCAGCGCCTGGCAACCGAGTCACATGGGGATAGTGAGAGTACGACTGCACACGGCCTGTCTGCACTGCCCTCAGGGAACCACAAACTCTTGTCCCGTTCTCTCTCCAACGGGCGATAGATTGATTCGTTATTTATATCTGCGTTTTCTCTGCAACGCATTGTCAGGATACACAGAACTCTGGCAGGAGAGACAACACCAATGATGACGATGAATTAATTGCTCTCTAATGACACACCTTTTGGGACTTATGTCATGCAACACGATCAGCAATCTTTACAGTGACAAACGATAGTGCACATGCAGTAACATTTGCTCTCCGTTTGCTCAGCTAGTCATATTCAGGGTGAACACTTACTTTGAGTGGAGGTAAATCAAATGTACAATCAAAATACGCAATATAAATATTATAAATAGATGCCTGTATGTACTGGTCATTAAGAACTTCTCCACCTCCGGGTTGGCGCGTCTCTTCCTTTACACAGGTCGTTCTTTATGGCTTACAGTATTCGTGTTGGTGTATTATATGGCTGTTGTATCCATGGGTACGGACATGGCTAGCTGAGCTCACTGCGCCTGACATTCAAAGCAACTGCACACCCTGTGTCCCCAGGAGATCAGGGAACAAGACGATCACTCCAGCGGGTGAACCGCACTCCACTAATTAAAACAAGACAAGCAAAGAACAACACAAAGTTCTGACAACAGAACAAGGCCGTGTCTCAGGCTCCACCGCTCAGTCAGGGGCTAACATTTAACAAGCAGGACTAGCTCGGTTTAGCCTGAGCGCAGCTGGGATTTGTGTGTCAGTAATGCTGCGGTGAAAGCTGGTCCACGTCGCTTGTTGTCAAGGTATCTGTTAGCTGTTACCGCCACACACAAACACACGCAAGCACGCACGCACGCACGCAAGCACACACACACACACACACACACACACACACACACACACACACACACACACGTTGGTGCGATCCTGGCCTGTGAAGCCCTCTGAGACTGTGACTGGGATTAATGGCTACACAAATAGAGGACTTGACTTGACACACATGCACTGACACACCAGTGGCCACACAACACACACACAAGCCTCATCCTGGGACCACCCAGACCAGACCAAGCCTCACCCTGGGGGACCCCAGACCAGACCAAGCATCACCCTGGGGGACCACCCAGACCAGACCAAGCATCACCCTGGGGGACCCCAGACCAGACCAAGTCTCACCCTGACCCCCCAGACCAGACCAAGCATCACCCTGGGGGACCCCAGACCAGACCAAGTCTCACCCTGACCCCCCAGACCAGACCAAGTCTCACCCTGACCCCCCAGACCAGACCTAGCCACACCCCCCGTCCCTCCAACTGATGCTCTGCCGTTTCAGGAACTCCTCCCTTCGTTTACACCACGACCGAATCATCAACACATCAACTCAACGCCAACGTCCATATTACTGTTATTACATTTGTCCAAAAGTGCCAAGAGAAAGTACCCGGCCCTGGGTTCAGAAGGCAGGGCGGTAGAGGAGCAGGAGGAGGAGGAGAAGGGGGAGGAGGAGGGGGAGGAGGAGGAGGAGGAGGAGGAGGGGGAGGAGGAGGAGGAGGAGGAGCAAGAGGAGGAGGAGCAAGAGGAGGAGGAGAAGGGGGAGGAGCAGGGGGTGGAGGAGGAGGAGGGGGAGGAGGAGGAGCAAGAGGAGGAGGAGGAGCAAGAGGGAGAAGGAGGAGGAGGAGGAGGGGGAGGAGGAGGGGGAGGGGGAGGAGGAGACTGGGGAATCAATGGCAGTAAGAAGAGCAGAAAGAGCGCAAGATGAGGAGAAAGAGAAAAGAGAAGATAATATCTCAGTTCGGAACAGTTTGTTGTTGAACACACTCACACACACACACACACAACACACACACTCCTGTAAATGCTAAGCACAGAGCAACTTCCATACTGTACACACACACACAGCAGAGCTTAGGAAACATGCTCTTTGCTTCAGTTTGGAGATTTTCGTTGGAAGAACATTTTCTCTTCTTCAGTTGGTGGATTTCAGAAAAATGACATCATAGTATTTTGGGGGTGTTTGATATATATATATATATATATATATATATATATATATATATATATATAATATCTTCTTTTTGTCTTTCTCCACGTCAGGGCCTTTTGTCTAGGGAAGAAGAGGAGTGGTCCTTTTGCAGAAGTTCATTGGGTTCCCGTCTCCCTGGTTCAGTCAGTCCAGGTATTTACTGAGCTTTTCTTTTTTTTGTATCTCTGAATTTGTCAGAGTTACAGCCCAGCACCCCCAGCACCCCCAGCACCCACAGCACCCACAGCACACAGACAACAAGGGCTCCGGGTGGGAGGACGAGAGAAACTAGTGGAGGAGAGGAGGACAGGAGAAAAGAGAAGAAAGGTAGAGAGAAGAAGAGATACTGTGTGTGTGTGTGTGTGTGTGTGTGTGTGTGTGTGCCTGTCTATGTTTGTGTGCATGTGCATGTGTGTGTGTGTGTGTGTGTGTGTGTGTGTGTGTGTGTGTGTGTGTGAGAGAGACAACAAAGTAAAGAATTCATTTTGAATCCAGCTGCTCTCTGGCAAAGTCAACATCAACCGTTCGTTTGATTGCTTTTTAAAATTCAGAAGGTCTACCGGTTTGTGGCGGAATTATCCGGTGCATATTAACACGAGGGGCAAGTTTGAAATCAGATAAAACGGACAAACGTCGAAAAGACAGAAACTAGACGCTTCTGGGCGGCACACAGCGTGGGGACTGCACATGTTTCTGCTCATTATATAGATCTTTGAGGTGAAAGTCGTCTAAAGGTCTGTATTTGTTCAATACAGAGCACACTGCAGACCGGGAACAGTCGTACATTGGCTTTGATCAATAAGGTATTTATTTATTCATAAGTGTGGTGTATTTCTTAAAGTAACCCACAACTGATCGTTATAAGTAAGAGGGGGGGGGGGGGGGGGGGGCTGGCGTTTGAGGTCACGACCTTTAGGGGTCACCAGGAGAGGAGGGGGGGGGGGCGACTACCCAACCTCCGGGTCAGGAGACGTGCAGCCGGACGGACAGACAGACAGACCGTCAGAAACAGGGGGACCGTTGGGGGGCCGTAACGCCGGGCAGAGTGGGACAGAGGAGCAGCAGGAGGAGGAGGAGGAGGAGGAGGA